>NC_042627.1:80642527-80939625 GCF_901001135.1 Rhinatrema bivittatum | reverse complement strand
TAATTACATTGTAAGAAGTAACTAATAATGATGTTGCTGGTGATGTGTATTGATTGTTAGGAGTTAGATAATATTGGAGTTAGGAAAAGCCTGCGAGAACAGCCAGGTCTTGAGTCTTTTCTTGAAGGTTGAGAGGCTGGGTTTCATTCTAAGATCTGGGGGGATGGAGTTCCATAAGGTGGGACCGGCTGTGGGAGAAGGCCCGATTTCTTAGTGTAATGTGTCTAGTAGTTTTGGCTGGGGGTACTTGAAGTGATCCTTTGTAAGCATCTCTTGTCGGTCTTGTTGAGGTGTGTAGTCGGAGGGGGAAAAGAAGGTCAATTGGGGCAAGTTGATGGATGTTTTTGTATATGGTGAGAATGGCCTTGTAGATTATTCTGAAGTGGATGGGTAGCCAGTGGAGGCCCATTAGGATGGGGGTTATATGGGGGTTATATGATCTCTTCTCCTGGTGTTAGTGAGTAGACGGGCAGAGGCATTTTGAACCATTTGCAGTGGTTTGGTGTGTGATGAGGGGAGACCAAGCAAGATGGTGTTACAATAGTCCAGCTTTGCGAAGATGATTGATTGTAGAATCGTTCTAAAGTCATGAGTGTGGAACAGAGGTCTTATTCTTTTCAGCACTTGGAGTTTATAAAAGCAGTCTCTGGTGGTTTTGTTGATGGTAGCTTTCAGGTTCAGGCGATTGTCAATTTGAACTCCTAGGTCTCTCACTTGTGTAGTTTTTGGTATGGCTGTATGAGTGGGGGGTGAAGGAGCTGTTCTCTGGTGTGATGAGTAGTAGTTCCGTTTTGGATGAATTAAGTACCAGGTTGAGGCTTGTGAGAAGTTGTTTGATATTTTGGAGGCATGTTTCCCAGTGAGACAGTGTTTTTGCGAGTGACTCCTTGATGGGGATCAGGACCTGGATATCATCAGCGTAGAGGAAGTGTTTGAGATTGAGGTCAGTGAGAAGTTGGCATAAGGGTAACAGGTATATGTTAAATAAGGTAGGAGATAGGGATGAGCCCTGAGGGACTCCTACTGATGCGGGGTACAGTGAGGATTCTTTGTTATGAATCTTAACCTTGTATCCTCTGTTGCTGAGGAAGGTTCTGAACCACGAGAGGGCAGTGCCTGAGATACCTATGGCTATTAGTTGGTTGATGAGAAGGGAGTGATTGGCGGTGTCAAATGCTGACGAAAGTTATATATGTATGTATGTATGTATGTATATATATATATATATGTATACACACACATATATATATATGTATTATTGGATGTTATTCTATTCCTTAGATCATTATAAAAAGAATATTTCCAAGTATTGTACAAGTATTTACTAATGTGATTGATTTATGTTCCTTTGATTTTACTGTTTGATGAATGATGTTTCTGTTTCTCCATTGCTGCATTGCAGAGTCTGGCTTGTTGTGGTTTGCAGTTTCCGGTTCAATTTCTGTTTCTAGTCTCTTGATTCAGAATTTGGTGAGAGTGAGTCTGTGTTCTGCATATTTTATTGAGGTGGGGGATTCCATGTTACAAAAATGAGGAGGGGGGCAGTACAGAAATTGATCACACAGGACGGCAAAAATGCTAGCACGGACCCTGCTTTTGATACAACTGCAACCTCACTTTCCACTTTGATGATGGGGGAGAGAGGAAAAGGGGAATTGGATTCAGACGGCAACCACCATGGACCCCGACTTTTACGGTCTGGGGTACTGCTGTGCAGACATAAGGGAGAAAGCACAGGACTGCGTCTACAGCCGAGTCCAAAAACTAAGCAGGTCAGAATTTTCAGGAAGGCTCCTCCCCCAGTAAAAATGTTGCTACCATAACTTTTTATGGGTTTGTCAGTTGCTTGGTTTTTGATTGTAAATATTCCTACCCTGAAGAGAAACCTGCTGTGACCTACTCGGCCCAGTAGATATTATCAAGAGAAGCTTGCTGGGCAGACTGGATGGACCATGTGGTCCTTTTTTGCTGCTGTTACTATGTTAGGCTACTGGGCTTGATGGACCTTTGGTCTGACCCAGTAGGGAAAATCTTATATATTCTCAATATAGCAGGAAGGAGGTTATGGTGTTCTAACAATTTCCAAACCCTGGATAATGCGGGAAAACCTTTTAAAAACAAATCTTAAATTGTGAGCCCTCTAGCTATAGGGAAATACCCACAGCTGGTGAATGTACCCTGCTTTGAAGTGTCAAAAAGCAGAATATAAATTAAATAAATCAATCTACTTTTGTCTTCTGAGGCTACAGAGTGAGTATTTGAACCCAGGACACAGACAGTCAACAGCTTCACAGCTCCAGCTAGAGACAAGAAGTCAGAGCAGAGCTGGCTTTGCTTTTTAGGGAAGGCTGTCTGTCACTTTTCTTCCCCTCCAGGGATACTTCCTAGAAAAGTAAGCAAAGGCGGTTTTCATGTTTTCCCAGACAGGGCTGGGGACCTGGACTTCTCTACATTCCTAACTATAATGCACAGACAAAAGCAGCAGGAAGATCCCAAGACCGAGATTCTGGTAGCCATGCTGATGGTGGACAAACAGAAGAAAGGCTACATCACAGCTTCTGAGCTGCGGGCCAAGCTCACGCAGTTGGGAGAGAAGCTCACGCAGGAGGAAGGTAAGGAAAGACCTAGCATAGGGATGGTGAACTCCAGTCCTCGAGTGCCCCAAACAGGCCAGGCTTCCAGGAGATCTGCAAGGAATATGCATGAGAGAGTCCATTGTGTGCAGAGCTATCGCATGCATTTTCATTGTGGATATCCTGAAATCCTGGCCTGTTTGGGGAACTCGAGGACTGGAGTTCACCATCACTGTTCAAGTCTGGGCTATTTGGGGTAGGTCCTGGTGCCCCACTGCTGGGGTCTGGGCAATCTGGAAAGGTCTCGGGGGTCCTTCTATTGAAGTCTGGGCTGTAGGAATCCCATGTGAAAAAGTAGCAGGAAAGAACACACAAACCCAAGGGTAAAACAGGTATTACATTCCCAAATAACACATCATATACCTTTATAGAAACTTTGAATATTGATTGTAACAAAATTCTAAAATATCACAATATCATTCATTTATGAGATATTATTTGCTCTATAATTCTTACTTGAAGATGTTGGGATGGATTTTATAGAATTAATGGTAAAGGGTTATTGACGTGTGATTTTGTTACAGTAGGAACTATAGTACACAGATGGATATGAATTTGAATGGCTCCTGTATGGAAATACAGTGATCGCCTACATGATTATAAATCCCCTGATGAAACCGTTGGTGAAACAAGGGTCCTTTGTCAGGAATATATAGAGGGAGAAGAGTGAGAGGGATGAATACACAGGAAAAAAAAATAACAATGAGCTATTAATGGAGCTTTGCTTTAATTTACTTGTGTATGCCAATCAAGTTGTAATAGTATCTTAATTATAATATCCCTTTCCAAGAAACAGATATGTGTGATAAGTTTGTGAATGAGTGGTGGAGTTTGTGATGATATATTAATGGTCATATTTTAGAATTTTGTTACAATAAATATTCAAATTTCTATACAGTAAAGAAATTAAGACATTTACAAAACACTTCCCACCATTTGCAGGTGCTATGGAAAAATGCTGCTACTGCTGGGCGAGTGTCTGTACTCTCAGAGGCCCCCAGGGGTCAAGTCTGGGCTGGAGAAAGGGACTCGGGTCTGGGCACTGCCACAAAGATCTCATTTAACCTTGCAAAGATGAAAGATCCAGCCAGCTTCCAGTCGGATATTAAACACTCTTCTCACCTCTTAAGCAGTAAATATAACTTGTTGGCTTATTTGTCAGAGGATTGAGTGCATGTGAGGGTGAGGGTGAGGGCAAATAAATTCTGGGTTATTCCATTTATCTGCATCACCCACTGGGCAGGATTGCAAACCCCAACTGGCAACAAACTGCTAATTTAAACAAAGGCACTTAAACTAGCAAGCGGCGCCTTCACCCCAGCGACGGTTGCATGCTTGTTTCCTCTTTTGCACGTCCAGCTCAGTCTGAGCCATGGCTGAGATCTGATGCCAGGAGCCTTCATTCACAATCAGGGGCGGATTCCCGATGACCATCAGCCCAGGAGATACCACGTGGTTGGCCAAGCGCGGCTCTGTCACAGTCACGCTCAGCAGACCACGTGACTAGAGTGACCGGTCCAGGGGGAGGCCTGATCCCCGGATAGGCCAATAGATTTCCCCCCCACCTCCAACATTCACCCGAGCTCCTGCAGCTTGCAATCCTGGGCCCTGAATCCCAGCACTCGACGTCACCCTTAAGCATTGACCGTGACTCTATGTCTCTTAGGGGCTGTGATGCTGCCTCTGCTGCTGTACCAGGGACCTTCCATGGGGCACTGCCCAGCACTTGCCAGCAGGCTGGCCCATGCTTGTTTCTTAAGTAAGCTGAGATCCCGTTTGGACAAGTAGCCGAGTGCTCAGGGAAACCAGGGTTTCAAATCCCACTGCTGCTCCTTGTGACCCTGGGCGAGTCACTTCCCCCTCCCTCACCTCAGGCCTGATTTCCTAAGGCGTCTCTCCCATTCTGTCTCTATGGGAAAAATGCTTAGTAAACAAAGCCCTTAGATTGTAAGCTCTCCAGGGCAGGGAAACACCTACAGGACCTGAATGTAATCCACCTTGAATTACCAGTGAAAAGCGATGAGCTAAATTCCACCTCCCACCCAAAAACAAAATGCAGGTGCCTCTTCCTCATGTGCCACAAACCGTTTTATGACAGAACCCAGGGCTTCAGAATCTCTCGCTCTCGCACTGAATGTGCCATTAGTGGGCAGGGCAGTATTATGGAAGCTTTGAGCACAGAAGTAATGAGAAGCAGTCGCAGGGCCTGCTCTCTTCTTCTGGCCCTTTTTAAAACGTGGAAATCCAGGCACGAGGAGCAGCAATGTGGGATGCAACAGAGATTTTCTGAAGCAAGGGCAAGCATGGAAAGAGAGAATGCACAAGGAAATCAGCCATCACTTTCTTCCCCGTGAAAGGAAATGGTTCCTTAGGTTACTCTCCAGTCTGCCCCCTTCCACATTCATAGCATGAATCCTGCTTCCAGCCCTTCTTCTCTGCAAATGTTTGTCAGAAACGGCAGCCAGGCAGAAACTTGGTGATCGCAGCAGTTTGAGAAGTGTTGTGAATTTCTACGTGCTTAACACCACAAAAAACATGTACAAATTGTAAAACCTTCCTCCAGACCATAAGAGGGGTGAGGAGCGGGAGGATGAGGTGTTTGAAAGTCTGACCACATACTTTATCATCAGTGGGTCTGGCAGAGTTACAATAACTAAATGTTTCATTACAGTGGATGACCTCTTAAAGGAAGCCAACGTTGGAGCCGATGGGGTAGTGAAATACGAAGAGTTCATCCGGATGATCACCCTCCCCACTACCGACTACTGACCTCTGCTATGTCTGATGTGACCCCCTCAGCAATACTGAGCTTGGGCTGTGCTTCCAAGGTCATTCGGTTCTAGATTCATTCTCCAGGTGGGACAACGACAATCTGTGTCCTTTGTGCCTCAAAGGCCCATAGGACAACCCAAGACCCAGAGCCTGAATATAACAAGTAACATTTTATAAAAAAAAGAATTCTACCCTACAAAATGTGAGGGGAGGGCTTAGGGACACTAAGCCAAGACACAAGAATAAAGATTTTAAAAACAAAAACAAATTGAAATCTTTAATTTGAAATCAAATTTTACTCCTGTTGGCACACTAGAATGGCCAAGGTGGGGAAGAAGGGACATAGGAAAAGTAGCTCTGGAGGAGACCACACAAACAGGAGGGTTAAGAATTCCAGCAGAGTTCAAGGGTTGTTTGATTTTAAACGAGTAGATGTAAATCAGTTATTTGCACTTTCGGATAATAGAAGGACTAGCAGGACATTCCATGAAGTTAGCATGGGGCACATTTAAGACTAATCTGAGAAAATTCTCTCACTCAATGCACAATTAAGCTCTGGCCTTTGTCGCCAGAGGATGTGGTTAGTGCAGTTAGTGTAGCTGGGTTTAAAAAAGGTTTGGATATATTCTTGGAGGAGAAGTCAATTAACTGCTATTAATCAAGTTGAATTAGGGAATAGCCACTGTTAGTATTGGCCTCAATAACATGGAATAGACTTAGTGTTTGGGTAATTGCTAGGTCCTTGTAGCCTGGATTGACCTCTGTTGGAAACAGGATGCTGGGCTTGATGTTGTTCTTATCATCATTAACTTCTTTCAGATTTTTTCTAGCTGTAGTAACAGCTTTGAGGAGACCTCCTGCACAGAGCCTGGTGGGGCTTTAGTGTGTGTTGAACAGTTAGTTAGTCAGGACTTTGGCCCTGGAGCTCCTGACCTGTTCTCACTCACTCACTCTCAGGCTCCTCTGCCTCAGGGGTCTGCACCACCTGCTGCCCTTCACTCACTCTGATGGGTTTCTCCCTGTGCTTGGCACCTCTCCTTACCTGCTCTCATTCACTCACCGACGGGCTCTGCCTCTCCTCATGCGCCCCCTCACCTGCACTCATTACTCACTCTGAAGGGGTCCCCCTTGGGCTTAACCCCTATCCTCACCGATGGGTCCCCCAGTGCAGAGCCCCTCCCTCTGCTCACACCAATGGGTTCCTCCCACCCAGGGCTCCACCATCCTTACACTCATTTACTGATGAGCACTGATTGAGTTTATCAGGGTCTGACAGATTTTTCAAATTACTGATTAAGCCTATTCCCTACCCTTCCCCAGGGACCACAGGAGGTTGGTCAAAGCCAGCAGGGAGGGCAGAGCTTCTGTCCTTTACCCCTGTGTTGGATTGGTTGAGACTTCCCATCATACTAGTGGACCTGGAAGGTGGAATCTCTGACAGAAATCAGGTGATATTTATGATGAAAATAAATGCAGACATTTAACCCAAGGTTGTAATCGATCACACAAGGAGTAAAATTATTGAGCAAATGTAATAATTATCATACATCAGTCAAGACAGATAACAAGGTATAAAATATTGTGTAAAGGGCTGTTCCTCAGGATCAGGAGTGACCTTTTCCCTCTCAGGTACTGCTGGATATAAATATTCAGCTCCTGAAATAGTCTATCAGCAAGAGATCGCCAACGATAAATGAAAGGCAGCTTATAAACATCGAGGCTGGGCAAGGGAAAAAGACACTTTTGGCAGAGAGGAGGCGGTGGTGGAGATAAAGGCTAGCAGAGTTCAAGAAAGCGTAGAAGAAACACAGAGGATCCCTTATTGCCCAGAAGATGTAAATAAAATACTAAAGGTAAAATGCATGGAGCTGTGGTTCCAGGAAAAAGCACAAGGTAACCTGTCTGGAGCCACAGGACAATCCTAAACAGAACGCTGGAGCAGCCTACCCAAAGCAATAGTTACAACCCTAAACCCCGTGCTGGGCAGACGGGATGGGCCATTTCAGTCTTTTTCTGTGGCATTGAGATGGTCTGTCTGAGCTGTGGGAGCTTTTCCAGGATGGTCGTTCCCACAAGGCTCCTCAATCTTTTCTTTCTCCTCTTGCAAATGGATGTGAAATCATGCTCAGATATTTTATTCAACCTTTCTTACTACTAATTTTTTATTAGTAAGTCCCCTTAAAAAAAAAGAAAGAAAAATGTAATTATATTCTTTTTTTGGTTTTGCTAAAATCCTTTTTTCGGAAATGAGTTCAACATCACTTTAGTTTGTGTCAAAACGATGGTGTTGAAAGTGGGCTTCAAGAGATGTCCTCAATACACTAAGAAGGTATCTTTGAGCGACCTGAGAGACACAGCTCAGGCTCTCTCCCACTGTGCTGAATTGCACCAATTGTGCATGCATGGGGCCCAGGAAGAGGTGAGCCAGGAGCTGCACACACTCCAGGACTTTGTAGAATCAGATTATTCCTCTTCTTCTGCAGAACAAGAGAACGTCACATCTGTAGAGTCCTCTCAAGACTCTGCACCATGTCCCTCCAGTAATGATGGAGGTAAATCGCACTGGTTGGTGCCACATGGTACTGGCGCAGGGAAAAAGAAGCAACTGATACTCAGATGCCAAGGGCCTACTGGCACAGTAAGAGATGGAAAGTCCACATGGCACAAAAGATTGGCATGCGAGTTGATGCCATCCACCGAGACCCTGTTTGGGGCAGACAGGAAATCGGTGCCATTGACTAGCATAAGCACCAGCACCTCCTTGGGGCATAAATCTTCTTGGTGCCAATGTTTTTCCTTCAGCACCGAACAATCCAAAAAGACTGGAAACACTCTAGTGAAGCTTCTGCCGAGAGAACAGTCTTCCCCCCTGAATATGCCAATTTCAGTGCCAGAATCAGAGAGTTCCTCTCCGTCCAATGAATCAACATTCTCTGTGAAAGAAAATTTGGAAGAAATGGCCCCTTCTCCTCCATTAGAGGAAATGACCTCTAGTTTGTAGACTGTGGCTTTAAAGTTGGATACCCAGTCCAATGCAGAGTTGAAATAGTAAAAACCCTCTCAGACAAACAAGCAGTTGGCAATGTTTTATAATTAACAAGCAAGAGGAAATAACCTTACTACTTTTGCCTGTAAACCTGCAAAATTTGGAAATGGGCAATTTCCCAAGGAATTTTTCTTCTAGCTGTTTATCTTTTGGGAATCACAATCAGATAGAAGACAGATTAAGTTGTCAGCTCTAATTGCACAAATGGTTGCTGCACGACCACATAACAGGAACTTTTTCAAAATTTAGGGCACTCTGCAAATAGCCTCAACAAGGTTCCCACATCCTGCTCCAGTACAGGGCAGATTAGCAGCAAATGCTTTCTCAATTTGGAGGAACCTAGGGCTTCTCTATGTGTTTACCCCAATTCCTTTTATTCCAAGAACTATTAAAAAATTGAGAAGGGAGGGAGATCAACCCTTTTGGCCTCATCAATTGTGGTTTCCTTGGCTCTAACAACTCAACCACTGATAAGGTTGCAGATATTCTGATCACTCATCATACAGCATAATGGGAATCTTCTACATTCTGACCTCCAGTCTCTAGCTCTAATAGTTTGGATGTTGAAAGTCAACTAATTTCATCTATTCAGTTGTCTACCAGAGTAAAGGAAATTCTCCTTGCTTCAGGTAAATATGCTACGAGAAAGTCTTATAACGTGAACACATATTTATTTCTACTTATATGTTGCTAGCATTTTCATGTGACAAATTGAACAAGCTCTTATGCAATATCAAAAAGCCTCCACTCCCTTTAATCCATGGTTGAGATACCAGATTGTAACCCGATTTATGGAAGTGGGGTCTACTTTAGTGAGCCAAGATTCAGTTATACAAAAGAGGTCTGGCAGCTCAGTGCAAATTATATTTGCTTAATGGAAGCTTTTGTCTAATAGTCTGTCCAATCATTTGAAGAATTTTCAAACCGGACGAAACTCCTGTAATAGCTGGGAAAGTACCTTCTGCTTAGGGTTGACCCTGCTGCTCCATGCAGGTTACCCCATTCAGAAATGTTACATCAAAATTACCATCATTACCTCTGTCATCTCCTTTCTCCAGCCTCTATGGATCCCAAGTCCTTTTGAATTCTGCTACCATTCTTGTCCTCACCACATCTTTCCAGGTATCCACCACTGTTTCTATCCTTAAAGACACATTTTAAAAGCATTACATGCACAAAAAATATAAGCATACATAGCCACTACTTGCATATATTCCCTTTTGTGTGTGACAGGGCCAACATACATGCATGAGTACGTGTTGTACCCTTTCCAACTTGCGTATATTTACATCTGTGATAATAAACGTGCTTATTGTGCAGTACTGACTAGGGGACAGGTCTGGGTAAACTGTGGGGAGTTCAGGCCGAAGAACCGGGAGGGTCTTAGCCTGCAGAAGGGCAAACTGGTTGACTAATTGGTAAAACTGGTAATTTCCTTGACACATGCATGCTATACGTGTGCAAATTGGGACTTATGCAAGCAAACTATATGTGCATATATGTTTAAAATAGGCGGGTAAATTGCATGCATTCCCTGCATTGAAATATGTGGTTTCAATGCATCGTATGTATTCATGCATATATGCTCATGTTGGATAACAAACATACGCATATTTTATAATATGCACGTATGTGAAATGCACGTCATAAAATATTGTAGTTAAATTGTGCGTGCCCACATCCCTGCGTATATAGGAGTTATCCTCCCTGTCCACCCCCTCAGATCTTATCATCATGAACCCTAGTCCTACAACTTCTTTTCCATCTTCACTAGATGACCAAGGCTTAAGAGTGGACTATTGAGCTGCTTCATTTGGTTGATTTCTCCACCCATTTTCTGTAGTTGTTGGGGGCAACATCCCAATTCCTTTGGCTCCCTTTTGCCGCTGCTGTCCTCTACTTTATACACCTGTTGACATGGGATCTGAGATTCTCACTTAGGAGCCTTTCACTGCTCCACACACAACCCCAGTCCCCACCAGATCCAAACGGAGTTACTTTGGTTATAATCTCATACTCTTATCTTCAATTTTTTTCACAAGCAGTTTGGAAAACCAATCCTAAATTTCTCCAAAGATGGGTTCCAGTCCTTTGATTTAACTTGGAAGAGAGATGACAGAGGGGATATGATTGAGATTTATAAAATCACGAGTGGGGTGGAACGGATAAATGGGGAGCAGTTACTTACCTTTTCAAACTGCACTAGGACTAGGGACAATCCATGAAACTAGCAACCGGTAGATTTAAAACAAAGCATAGGAAGTATTTTGGCACTCAGCACCTTTGGTATCACCGCAGGAGAGCAGGGCTTTCTTTTCCTTAATTTAGAATTTCAAATTTCTCCTTCCAAAAAGCTTGGATAAACATCCATCAGCTGCTGGAGGCGGAGAATACAGGCAGGCTAAGGTCACGGCAGGGTTATATATACTGTGACATCAACTTGCTCTGTCTCCATCTGCTGGCAGGGGAACATAAACCCACTGGTCCTGAGTCCATCTGTCTACACACTAGGAAAATGTATATGTACTACTTCAGTGCCAACCAGAAAACCCTGCAAACAGAAACACATGAAACCCATATGGAATTAGGCCTTTTGTAAAGCATATTAGATATGGGTTTGGCCCTCACAAAGACATGAATAAACTTAATTACAACATAGTAAACCTCCCATACTAAAACAGCACTAACTGCCCGTGCCCAAACAATAATAACCCTACCTATGAAAAGGCAAAACTGCAAATATTATACCTCGATCTTAAAAATACCAATACACCTCCTATTAGGAAAACAGAACAAGTAAAGCGGCTAAGGAACCCTACACAGAAACTACAAGCTAACTGAATACCTCATCTCAGTCATGTATGCAGAACACAAACAGAGCCTCATCAAATACAGAATAAAGAAACCATATATAGAAACATGCAGACAAAAACTGAACTAGATACTGTGACAAGCCACACTGTATGCAGTGCAACAACAGAAAATATAGATGTCACAGATCATCAAAAATAAAACCAAGAAATATAAAACATCAATAGTAAAACCATACTAATAAAAAGAGAAAAGAGCTGATGAATAGAGCAATTCAATAACTCAAAACTCATACAACTTTACCAAATGCTAATAAAATATTTCAACACAGCAGACATAAAAACACCACAAAACTCCTGCTATGCATACCGGGAAATTTTTATTTCCAGATGTCCTAAGATTGTCAAGGATTACCAGGGAAAAAGGGGGATTTTGCAAACAAACACACACGATCATACATATGGTCGTATACAAGTACAGACATCCATTTATACAAACATCTGCTCTTTCACTTTCTTCCCCCCCTCTGAAGGCAAAAGGGGTGGCAGTGGCAGCAGCAGCCTCCTCCTTCAGCCCCACGGGCCAGCAGTCCATGCCTCTTCCAGTGGTTAGGCTGCGCGGGCCCTTCCTGCTCCAGAGGCCCTGCAGATTGCGTGGCTTCTGACGGCAGGGTGAGAAGATAGATACTTCTGGCTCCTGGCTGCGCGGCCCTTCCTGCTCCAGAGGCTGCTGCTGCTTCTGGCCCTGCAGATTGTATGGCTTCTTCCGGCAGCGGCCACGTCACCTGCTCCTTGTCCACAGGAATCTCCACTTCCTTTACGAGCCAGTGCAGAGAGAAAGTGCCATCCCCAGCACCTCTAGGAGGGTGGCACCTGGTAGTTCCACCGGTCCTGATATAGGGAGTTTGTGTTGGCTTTGTTTCTGCAAGTTACAGAGAACAGACTGGAGGGCGTGTACGATAGGAACATTTATAATTGCATAATAGACCCATCTGAGATGCAAACAGTAATTCAGAGAAAGAGCCGTGCAGAAGTGGTGCCATTCCTACCCCGGTTTAAGATCTGCCTATCTCTGGCTGTGCAGGTTTTGTCCCACTGAACAGGAAATTCCTTGCGCTTAGAATACACAAGACAACATAACTGAATGCTTTTTATTACATCTAAAGATCTCTACATAAACAGGTAACATTCAATAGATAAACCATTTTTTCAATGCATGTAATAAATATTTTCACTTGGTACTTTTTACAAACTGACATTGGTCTACTATACATTTTTAAAAGCCATTTGACTGGTTTGGCATGCCCTATGGGAACTCTGTAAGAACGTTTTAAGGCAATGACTCACAGATTTGAAGTTTATGGAATCAATGATAATTTGTAGCATTCTGAATATATACATTTGCCACCTAGCAGCAGCACTTTTTGGGGCCACCAGCAAATCCCCAATATTAGAAACTCAAAACTGCAATAGAAAAACAAAACGTTACCAAAATAAAAACGCAGTTAAAACCCAAACCTGAAAGCAGGCCCGTGGCCAGCACACACAGGCCTGGCATTCAGGCTCAAGAAGAGCCCAGGCACACAGAGCGAGGTTAAAAGCCCAAAACCACTACGGCAGTTTTGAAAGTGATCGTTAAACGTGATTTAAACCCCCCCCCCCCCCCCCAAAAGGGTTTCATGACATTATTTTCTTAATGATTTTATCTCAACTGGACTGCAAGGAATCCCATTAAGACATCCAATGACAGCCAAATCCTAATGCCGACTTTGCACCAATTTCCAAGAGAAAGCAGGCGTGTACACTGGTCACAGGCACGAGATTCCCATGGCAGGGTGCACCGGTTTCCTGAGTACTTTTTCCATAGAAAAGCACACATGAAAATGTGAAGATGCATCCTGCTCCTCTAAATGTTTCTAACAGTCCGTGTGCTGTGGAAGAATGCATGCACTGCCAGCCTCGCTTAGGAAGTACCATTTATACGCAGAGGGCTGGGCTGCTGAGCTCTTCTGGTGCTAGGTAGCTTTATAACAGCCCTGGCTCGCTTCCTAGGAGTAGGAATATTCCAGCTTACAGCACAAGGAGGTGGGGATAATGTTTTCCAACAGAGTGAATACCCTACAAAAGAGAACAGTGACTGAGTTGGATGGCTTCACATCTCTCTCAGAAAGAATCCCTTTTCATGAGCTGGGCGTGCGATCGTAACATTATCAGAGGAGGCTCCATGCCCAGGTCCAGCTCCTCTGGGGATAGGGGACCTACTCGTTGCACATCAGAGACATCTCTTGGTTGTCTGAGGCCCACGCTCGTACCAGGTTCTAAAGAGATGAGAAAGAACTAGTGGTATCTCCATAAAAACCGCTTGTAGCAGAGTAGCCCGATGGAGGCTGCTTAGGATGGAGCTAGAAGTCGAAAGGAGCAGGAATAAATTGCAAGGTCATAAGCTTAAATTCCTGCAGTCTGGCTAAGTTTGGA
Organism: Rhinatrema bivittatum; assembly: GCF_901001135.1. NCBI lineage: Eukaryota > Metazoa > Chordata > Amphibia > Gymnophiona > Rhinatrematidae > Rhinatrema > Rhinatrema bivittatum. The sequence continues at coordinate 80,925,889 of NC_042627.1, read as the reverse complement.
GATAGTTATCCACTAGTGACAGCAATCAAAGTAGAGATTAGCCATCCTCTCCCTATCTGCCTGCAAACCTCAAGCCCACCAGAAAGCAGCGTCACCATTACTGCCTGCATGTTCACAGTACTGAGGCCCTCTTCCTTAATTTGCCAGGAACTAAAGTGGTAGCTCGCTTCCCCAGACAGTAATTCCCTATCTCTGAGCTGGTCAGCGGCTATCACTCACACCATGGCCAGCCCAAGGAGACAGGTGTCCTGCACAGCAGCGTGCTCCCTCTGGGCCATGGATATACTCACAACATAAATAACCCAATACCACTGTATTCCAGTGTACCGAACCGTTTAGCAACAATATCAACAATCAATGGTACCACAAGTATAATTTAAACACATTATGTTTGTGCACAACCAAATATATGTAGGCCCCTTACTTTAAGGGTCTGTATTGTGCAACAGACTCTATTCTTGTATAGGGTCACCTTGCTTTAATTTAAATTATCTGTTTTTAGTTATTTTTTCTATTTCCTTTTATCATAAAATCGATAGTCACACAATCTCCGTAATTATAAGGAGCAGACGCAGCCCAACGGGACTGCAGTGGATTATAAAGAAGAAGCAATACCAAGGAATTTACAGAAGGCTGCCTTACGACGCTCTCAAAAAGAAACTTTGAAGGACACCCCCTGAAGCAGGACGACATCGTCTGAAACACAGCTGTGTCGGGTGAACTACCATGGAGTAGATGAGTATTTGTGTCCCCTCCTTATAATTACGGAGATTGTGTGACTATCGATTTTATGATAAAAGGAAATAGAAAAAATAACTAAAAACAGATAATTTAAATTAAAGCAAGGTGACCCTATACAAGAATAGAGTCTGTTGCACAATACAGACCCTTAAAGTAAGGGGCCTACATATATTTGGTTGTGCACAAACATAATGTGTTTAAATTATACTTGTGGTACCATTGATTGTTGATATTGTTGCTAAACGGTTCGGTACCATGGATATACTCGACATGACACTTAGATAACTTTAGATAACAGCATCGTATACCCAAGCATGCCCTTGGACACTGCCAGTGTTTCTGCAATGGCAACAACCTGTGAGAATTACAGCTGAATAAAATGAGAGAGGTGATGAGGACGACATGAGAGCATTAGTAACACGGGAAGATGAAAACTCAGGATGGGTCGTGCTGCAACCAGAATCTGTAGAGCTACGAGATCACATCAATCTCAGGAAGAAAGCTTGGAAAATACCCTCCCCCCCAGACATGTGAGAGCTGCTATTGCACAGTCATTTTCACCATTTAAAAATCAAAATACTTCAATGGTAGGAAAACCCCGACATATAAGTTCTAAGAACTGAAATGCAACTGCAGCCAGTAAGAAATCCAATCACTAAACGCTACATTTGGGATAGATTTTATGAAATGCAGAGAGACAGCTTTCCATTCCTCACAGCAGAGGTGCCACTTCCTTCAGAGCTCTCTGCACTTTCAACCCTGCCAGATAAAAATCTCCTGTAAAAATAAGAGTCAGGGTGAAGGTCTTGTGCCTGGGGCAGAAGCCGTTCTCTAGGGGTGGGTCCCAAACACTTAACATAGCAACAGTACAAATAAGGATCAATGAGGCCCGGACAGCAACGCTATCCGGCTTCAATACTATCTGAAAGTTATCCGGCTAACTTTAGGTCAGCTCTTTGGCCAACTAAGTTATCCGGCTGACTCTAAATATCAGAGCTGGCCAGATAACACACCAGCTAACTTAACTCCTCCTGAATGCCCCTAAGTTATCCAGCTACATTTTAGTTAAGTGCCCAAATCTTTATTTAGACGGATAACCTTGGCATTATCCATTAAATGCTTCTGAATATGGAGCTCAAAGGGTTTTGCATAGAAACGCTGTAAGGATGGACATCCAAACAAGGTCTCAAAAATATGAAGATGTCCCCATATTAAGGGTAACTTTGCTGGCAAGAGATTCTGTTCCACAAACTTGACAACTAGAGAAAACGTTTGAGTGAAGTGTAGGGACTGAGAAAAGATGCAAGGGCTGCCATACACCACATCTCCCTCTGTATTGCTTTGATAATGTCACCATCTCAGTATTAAGCACTTGCCCCATTCCCTCCCATGAGATTCCTGCTACACATCAAATTAAATGTCTCCAGAGGGCCAATCTTCTACGTCCCTTTCCAGAAAATGATAAGCAGGTCCGGCTGTGGTCATTTTTAAAGAATTCTGACAGATACATTAATAGCTTAAGTTGCGCCGTGAGTTAATGCCAAGCAGTGACAGGGCGACATTCTCAGGCCCTGAAGACTGATGCTGACCGGCACCGTAGCCACCTGACTTGTTACACAGGGTGAGACTGGGGGATAGGACGAGCAGATTGGTGCAAAGATTTCCGGCAGTCACTGGAAAGCAGAGCTGCACTGTTTGCGCTGCACTCAGCTGCTGCTTTTGAACGTGTCAGCAGCATGGTCAACATCTGAAGCTCCAGCAACAGGAGCAGTGCAGCGCAGTCCCTGCAGCACGCAGAAGGCAATAATTACTGCAGCGTCGCACATACACCACAGAAGAGCTGTCATCCTAAGGCAGACTGGCCTGCTGCTCCTGCACAGAGATCACTGCCCCTCCGGGTATTTACTAGCACAGGCCTCGCTAGCACCTACATGAAGTTTGTCAGCAGCTGTTGCTTAGGGCAAGAGCAGTTACAAACAGGGGATCTTTAAGAAACAGCTCAACACAGAGGACTCCACAGTGCTAAAATATTGTGTTCTCCACCTTCCAAAGGAGAACGAAACTTTGAGAAAACTGTGCATCAGTTTCAGATTCTGCTCTAGGGTGGCCTCTTCAGATATTCTCACCGGGGTCCGTATTCAGTGGTGTGGTGAGTGACAACTTACCTTGCTAAACTCGCCTGCATAAAACTTTAGCTGATATATTTGGGGGGAAAAGTCCCACTGAATAAACCCATTAAAGTGATGCGGGTAAGTTTATCTGATAACTTTAGATCTGCTCTCCAGCCCCACCTCTGGAACGCCTTGGCACCGTCTCTCTCATCGGGGAACGATTTCTCTGGCGCTGACCCTGGCCCACGTTACAGCTATCTGTCAGCAGCAGGATCAGCAGTCAGTCCCTCCCTAAGGAGCGTGGGGCAAGGCAGCACTGTTTGTTTATTCTTGTATTTTACTGATGCATCATCTGATTATTAATTGTATTTTTTTTAGCTTTGTTGAAGGAAGGCAGTCTAATGAATATAACATAGCAGAAGATAACCCCAGCTTTGGCCTACAGTGTATAGCACTATACAGGCAGAGAAGGATGGAAGTGCATGCTGTACTCAAATACTGCGCCAACACGTGGAAATGGAGAACACAAAACCTCAGAGAAACCAGAAATGGCATTAAAAAAAAAAATCCACACCAAAATTAAAACCAGGAAGTCACACATTCCTGTACGCTACATCATGCAAAGAGAGGCAGGGGATGCAGAGTAGCCCCAAAGTCTTATAACTTAGGCGTACAGAAAACCTGCACAAAATAAAACAAAGTGGCGACCAAGCCATCAACTGTAAAAACGAGCTGTAAAGAAAAATCAAGGCCTGCAGCCGTTCCAAAGTGGTGGTGAGCGAGCGGTAGAAAGTAATGCCATTCGATGTCCAGGACAGACAAAACGCACGTGGAAAATCCAGAGTGGAAACAACAAAACTCAACAGTGAACCTTCTTTTCTTAGCAAACAGCAAGTCTTAGGTTTATATACAAAAGTACAACTGAAAATATAGTTTTGTTCTCTGTACATGTCTTTCATTGTTTTCACTAAAAAAAATATAATAAAAGAAAGAAAGACTGGGAAAAGTGTATAAGGAGAAGGTGCCCCCAGCTCAGTCCAAAGAGATGACGTCGGGGATGCCATACAGGGAGGCAGTGTCGGCGCTGCTGCGGTTGCTCACGGCATGGCCGTGGCCCTCTCGCAGGCTGTTGGAGGAGACCAGGCTGCTGTTGCTGCCGCTGTTGCTGCCGTTGGTGGTGGGAAGGGTGGTGCTTGCCCCCGTATTTAACTGATCCAGGAACATCTGGGAAGAGGTGGTGTACGGGAAGAAACGGGAAGAATGGAGGAGATCTTGCTCTTCCGACGCAGAGGCTGCGGCAGCTGCAGCCGCGAGGAGAGACGTGTTGTAATGCTGAGAGGCAAAAATGGAGAGAGAGAAATCTGAATTACTGACAATTCAGCCATGTTAACTATCTTAACCATATCCTCCGGCAATAAATTCCATAGATTGTGCATTGAGTGAAAAAATGTTCTCCAATTTGTTTTAAATGTGCTCCTTGCTAACTTCATAGCATGTCTCCTAGTCTTTGTATTTTTTGCAAGACTAAATAACCAATTCACATTTACTAGTTCTATCCCACTCATGATTTTATAAACCTTTATCATATTCCCCCTCAGCCGTCTCCGCTCCAAGCTGAAAAGCCCTAACCTCTTTAGCCTTTCCTCATAGGGGAGCCATTCCATCTCCTCTATCATTTTGGTTGCTCCCTGTACTTTTTCCACTGCAACTATATCTTTTTTGGATGTGGCAAGCAGAACTGCACACAGTAGTCCAGGTGTGGCCTCACCATGGAGCGATACAGAGTTAATGATGACATTCTCTGTTTTATTCTCCATTCCTTTTTTAATTCCTAACATTGTTTGCTTTTTTGACAACCACCACCCATTGAGCATTGTCCATGACGACTCCCAGACCCTTTTCCTGGGTGATGACTCCTAATATGAAACCTAGCATTGTGTAACTACAGTGCATCACTTTGCACTTATCCACATTAAATGCCCAGTCTCGTAATATCTTCCTGCAATTTCTCAGAATCTGCTTGTGAATTCACTAGTCAAAGTAATTTTGTGTCATCTGCAAATCTGATCACCCTTTTCCAGATCATTTATAAATATATTGAAAAGCACCGGGTCCCAGTACAGATCCCTGAGGCACTCCACTGTTTACCCTTTTCCAATGGCCCTTTAGTTCTATGGCTTTACATCTCTCATGTAACACAAAGGAGCTGCTTAAAAGCCGTCCTCCTCTCCCACAGAGAATGATTCCATACTGAATCTACTTACCTGATTTTCTCCAGATAAAAATGGAAAGAAATCCAGTCCTGGGGAAGGTAAACACAAAGCAGAGGCTGTAAGTAAATAAGCTGACTCAGGTCTGCAGTACAACAAAGAAAAGGAGACGCATCTTCCAGGCAAACTTTCTGAAGCAGCACCTCCAGCACCGCTAAGCCAAGATTTACTTGTTAAGAAGAAAAGCGCACACAGCTTGCTGAATGTCAGCCACACCCCCAACTCCTGAAACATGGTGGCCAAGCAAAGGTTTATGCTTAAAACCCTCCAGAGCCTCCAGCAGACCCCTGTATGAAAGCCCCGGGTTCAGCCTGGTCATGCAGGAGATGTGCTCCGGCTCCATGAAGGGATGGGTGGCGGTGCCAGAGCAGTCACAAGAGTCTCGGCCAGTAATGGGGTGTTTTAGTTTTCCAGCAGATTAACTTGTTAAACAGGTGCTGAATAAGGGTCTGCAGGCCAATACATTTTGTTTTGTGTCATGTCGTTTGCAGGTTGATTTTCATGTTTTGCAAACAGTACACACTGAAAACAACAGAACACACAACATTTTCAGTTTTCTTTTTTGTTTTGAAAACAAGAAATGATATAGAAGATGTTGTTCCAAACGAGAGCACATTCCTACTGTTGAACATGCAAGTGAGAAAACAGACTGTGGCTTACAGGACACGGTGGGATGTGTTAGCATGCCACCTACCCCGTCTGATGAGCTGCGGTTTAGGAATCAAATTTGCGCACACAGAACTAGCAAGAGGTGTCAAACGCCCAATGAGAGCAGGGCAGCTTCGAGCTCTTCGGCGGTCAGGATCTTACCTTGCAGGTCGTAGGGCATGGGGGTCATATGGAATGGGTGTCTGTAATCTTGCATAAGCGACGTATTGATGTAACTGTTGTCCACAGCAGGTAGGCTGGGCGTTCGGGAAATGGGAGAGGTTTGATGTGGCAGGTTTAACATGCTGCAAAATAAGAACAAGATGAAGCAGAACTGTACCTGTCTGCAGGTGCCTGTGAGGGCTCAGGCCTGAGAGAAACACACTCACCTCTTGGTGTTTAGTGGGGATGCAGGAGATAAAGATGGGCAGCTCCTCTTGACTGACGGCTCCTCCTCCTCCTCCTCTGAGGAGCTGTCTATGGTCAAGTCGATGACTTCCACCTTCTTGTTTTTGTTTGAGGCCGGCTGATGAGAAGATATCTGATGATCCAAGGAAGTATTTAAACAGTCACCTAGAGGGTACAAAAATGAACATAAGCTTGTTTCCTACTCAGTGCAGCGCCAACGTTAATAAAACAAATTATGCAAGAGTTTGGTCACCCTCACCCCCCCAGCCTTCAGTCTTTAGCGTTAAAGTTCATCCCGACATACCATCAGCCCCGTTGTAGGATGTGTTAACCTCCTGTACGTCCTTTCTTGATCTCATAGGAGCCCAGGCACCATCCTCCTTAAACTGGATCTCGTCACAGTCTGTGCAACACTTCAGGATCTCCATGAATAACCTGCGAGAGAAAGGCACTTCACAACCAATTCATACAGACAGGCAAAGTTACCTCAAAACGCACCCTTACTTCTCCCTCGCCCTTCTCCATGAACATTTCAAAATCATTGTATAAACTTTTCTGCAGAGCCCAAAGCATCTTTACTACCTATCAAGATTGCTCACAACTCCCCTACTGCTCCCTGGCTTTATTTCCCTCAATTCCTCTCTCTCTTTTCCTACTACCCCTCTTATTGACGCAGTCACGTTCCTTCTTTTCCTCTGGGCCTCCAGTCTGCATCAGAACCAGGGCTGTTTTAGATCGGTCACTCTTTGATGTCAGAACGTGGCTCTCCTCACAGGGAGCCCATGGAAAGCAGGTCAGAGGAGCTGCTATGTGCGAGTCCCTCAGCTCAGTCAGGGCCACACGGCCAGCAATCATCACCATCACGTGATGAGCAGGCTTTCCCTCCACACAGGGGCAGCCCAGGGAACAAAACATCTTGACCTAGGAATTGAATCCAGGTCTTGCGCATGACAGCAAAGAGCGCCGTCAACGAGCGTTCGAGTCGGCTCCCTTTGCAAAATAAAATGCAGTTATCCGGCACGCTCTCTCCTTAGGTCCCTCCCCCGTCACCAAGAGTCTGCTCTTCAGCTGTCTGTGCTGTATTCACGGAGATGCCTGCACGGGCCCCTGATGATCATGTGCTGTGCAGAGGTCCATGCTGTATTCATATTTTACATGCATCGGGGCTCCATCAAGGATCAGTGGCGAGAGGTTAAAGAGGCACATTCTAAAGCTTTGAATGCTAATATCTGCTCCGATCAGGAATACTCGGCAGCACTCGTTTTTACTACCCCACAAATTAAAGCAAGTTTAGTACTGAGCGGCTCCTCCTCTCACCCGTCGATAATGAGGTGCTCGTAGGGAGCCTTCTTGTCACAGACGGGACACACCCACGTCGGCTTCTTTTCGTTCATTTGAATGTACAGAGTGGCATCAAAACACTGCAGGTGGGAGCACGTGAGTGCTCGGCAAGGGATGGTCAGTCGCATTTTACCCAGCTAGATAAAAGAAAGACCACAAATTAGGATACAACCTTCTCTTCACAGCAGATAAGAACCAACTGACCCGCCCCGTCGTCGTCTTCTCTATCATTCTGAGCTGATGAAAATACAGATCCCCATACTTAATCCAACACAGAGACCCCAATCCAAACAGCCACCAACACAAGCGAGACTGTTGTCCGAAACATGCAGCCCCCCTATGCTCTCTCAGAACCTGCAGCAGATTTTGTAACCTGGCACAGACACAGGAAAGGGGTGGGCTTGGCAGGGACTTGCTCTGGGTCTGTAACAATTTGGAATGATTTCTCCAAATTGCAAGAAAACTATCTACCCAGTATAAAACAAACAAGTTCCAGGTCATGTCTACATAACATCTGGTCTCAAACAGCTGTACCCAGAGGCTGAAAGTCAGACTATGGATACCCAAATACAGCTTCAGCTGGCATGGGAGAATATTTACTCATCAGACCCTCCTCCATACAAGACGGTGAGGCATCATGCCTAGGGCTTCGGATTTTAAGTTACAATCAAAAACCACCAATAAAACTTCCGCAAAGTTACACACCCAGGCTCCTCCGCCCGATTCCCTTGCTCTTGGTGAAGAAATGGAGTGAGACCATCATCCAGGTGCAACCAGCAAGAGGTGGAGCAGAATCTGCAGCGGTGCAAGCCTGTGAAGGCAGCCAGAGCCCACCCTTGCCTTAGCAGGAGAGATGCACATGGAGAGAAGGGGAGAATGGCAAGAAAGAGCCTCTCTGTCAGGGCCACCCTGCAGCCTTGAGGCCACCTTGCATGCTTGCATCTTAAAAGTGCAACATTTCCTGTGTGGCTTTCCCTGCTCCCAGTTAAAAATAATAATAATAATAAAAGCATGATCCAGGAGGAGCAAGAAGCTGTAGTTCTTCTGAAGTAAGGGAAATTAATGGAAGACTCAGAACTCCTCCCCTCGTGCCCTGAATGAGGGCTTCTGTATGTTTTTGTAATAAATTCAGTGTCTCTTCCTTTTATTTATTTTTTTAAGTTTGTGTTAGGGCAATTTATACATTTTTGTGTTTAAAAATATTTTATTTTCAATTATAAAGAAAGAGGCATGGTACATATGTGGGGTTCTGATATCATTTGAGTGTAGAGAAAATGATAAAAAAAAAGAAGAACAAAACATGCTACTGACGGGAGTGAGGGGCGGAGTATAGTATCTCCTCCGGCAATAGAAAATCAGTAAATTGCGACTAAGACCAGTTAACAGAGCTGAAATTTGGTCTAGTTTTCCCTCTAAGGCTTTCAGGACAGCAGCTGCTACCTCTGAAATCATTGGGTCAGGGCTTTCTGGAGTCCGCCATCTTAGGATTTACTCCCTTTCTTTATGAGAAGATTTTGTCATCATTGCGGCAGGAAGTAAAGAAAAAAGGAACTGATAACTAATATTTCAGGGGGCACGCGGCGAGTATATCGAAAAAATTGAGAGGAAATCAGTCATCATAAAAGAAAAAACGGAGAAAGCAAAAAATGCAGCATCATGTGACCTCATCAAATCGCAAGAGAGAAAAGTAACAGCATGGGACCATGCTCCATCCATCCTGAGAGAATAAGGTGCACCCACAGGGCTGTGTCGCACAGGGTGTTTTACAGAGTACACACGACATTTTGAAAGCTTGAGCACCAGGCAAGAATGTTAGGAGCCAGGACAAAAACCTTTTTTGTTTTTTCAGCGTTTTGCCTCAGATTCCGGTTGTTGATTTTTCATATTTTTTCCTTCTTTCGCTCACAGGTTTATTTAGCCTTTTTTTTTTTTTTCACTGTTTGCTTGGAATTTTTTTTTTTTTTTTAATCTAGTTTCTTCCTTTCCCTCCTGCCATCACTTTGTGCTTGGGTCACAACGGCTATTTTCAGGCCTAGCTCTCCTGCAGCAACTCCCAGACCCAAGTCAGCCGTAGTGGCTCCTTCTACACTCAGGGGGACCACAGGCACCAAGGCTCATGCTTTTGTAGGTGCCCGGGTATCCTGGTATCTGTTTTTTCATCAACAGTCACAACATGATATTTAACTTTCCACCATCTCCCTCCTTGACACCTCTTCTCTCTGAGGTCTCTTATCTTCACTGATGTTCCATGATCAGGTCTACAGTAGACACTTCCTGACCAAATTCAAATCTATTTTCCCCCACTCTACCCAAATCTAGACAGGGAAACTGAGGCATGAATATATTCAGGGATCACTTGGACTTACCGGGCACAGAAGAGATACTCGTAAACTGGTAGTGGCAATTTCACTGTCTGGATCTGCAGTTAGCTTCTCTTTGACTGTCATTGAACACAAGAACAAAAACAAGTTTAATACACTCATTATTGGCTCAATCCAAGAACTGCAGAGCGCAGTGCTGAGTGGGGAATGTGAGATAATCCCCTTCCTGCTCTCACTCAGCACGTGTGAAAGCACAGAACGTTCACCCTAGGGGTGAGATGCAAGGCACGCACACGGCGATGCTATCCCTTCCTGCCAAAGACGGCTATGATGCCGGGGTTTTAAAGGGAGGCGGGAACTGAAGAACTACAGGCAGCCAAGCGAGGGAAGGCGAGCATGGCCTGAAAACTCAGGAGTGGAACAAGACCTCTCTGTGCGTCAGCTAATCTTACATCTTACCATTCTGAAATCCCGCACATTTTCATGTCAACAGATGGAATGGGAGGCTCCCTCCCCCATTCTTCTTTTCAAGAGAACGGGATGAGATTATACAGGGGGTTTTCAAGCATGGAGATTCAGGAGCTAAAATCACATTTTTGATTTTTCAAAAAAAAATTAAGGATATTTAAAATAACGAGGGTCAATGTTGCTTTTAAATTGTAACCCACATTCTAGATATTGATTTTCATCAACTCTACCATCTTCACATCAGACAAAGGTAAAAAGGCGGCTTGGGGGTAACATGGAATAGACTTAGTTTTTGGGTACTTGCCAGGTTCTTATGGCCTGGATTGGCCACTGTTGGAAACAGGATGCTGGGCTTGCTGGACCCTTGGTCTGACCCAGTATGGCATTTTCTTATGTTCTTATGTATGGAGTGGCAATTACCATTACCCTTAACAGAAGGCTTGGGGGTAACCTGTATGGAGTGGCAGTTACTATTACCCTTAACAGAAGGCTTGGGGGTAACCTGTATGGAGTGGCAGTTACTATTACCCTTAACAGAAGGCTTGGGGGTAACCTGCACAGAGTGGCAGTTACTATTACCCTTAACAGAAGATTTGGGGGTAACCTGCACAGAGTGGCAGTTACTATTACCCTTAACAGAAGATTTGGGGGTAACCTGCACAGAGTGGCAGTTACTATTACCTTTAACAGAAGGCATGGGGGTAACCTGCACGGAGCGGCAGTTACTATTACCCTTAACAGAAGATTTGGGGGTAACCTGCACAGAGTGGCAGTTACTATTACCCTTAACAGAAGGCTTGGGGGTAACCTGTATGGAGTGGCAGTTACTATTACCCTTAACAGAAGGCTTGGGGGTAACCTGTATGGAGTGGCAGTTACTATTACCCTTAACAGAAGGCTTGGGGGTAACCTGTATGGAGTGGCAGTTACTATTACCCTTAACAGAAGATTTGGGGGTAGTCTGCACGAAGCGGCAGTTACTATTACCCTTAACAGAAGGCATGGGGGTAACCTGCACAGAGTGGCAGTTACTATTAATAGAAGGCTTGCTGGGCAGACTGGATGGACCATCATTCGCTATGTTAAGTGGGCAGAGTGGGAATGTGTTCTGTGTGCTAAGTTCTGATGCTGATTGTTGGGCGTATGAAAACACTGCCTTCCGTATTTGCTTTTCTAGAAGGAGTGAAGGAAAGTTCTCAAGTTTGTGCAGAAGGAATGCAAAGGAACAATATAAGCGACGCCTCGCCCACTCTTCTGCAGCGGGACACGTACTTAAAGCTCGCGAATGGTCAGGATTCCGAATGCCTTTTGCTCGCAATCGCTGGAGTAAAACCGCAGAAGATAGCTGCTTGACCAAATACACGGCCATGGAATAGCTCTACAAGGCAAAATACAAAGAAATCAATCACAATTTTCTAAATTAAGTAAAATGCGTAAAAATCCGTTAGACCCACACAACCCATCTCCACGCCCCCCTCCCCCAACAGACTGGGGAGAAAGCGTTATATCACCCCAGTGGTCTTTAACAAAATGATATAAATACAGGAAACAAATTCCTGTGCAACATTTAACATACAAATCAAGGAAAGCTTCAAACTTATAAAATTACGTATATACACTGAAAATCCTCAGTGCAGTCTGCGTGTGCAATGCAAATTTACAGGCAAAAATTTGCTTTGAAAGCCCTCGGTAAAGAGCGTGTGTGCAGTGCACTTTACCACTTTGCAGGGAGTTGTACGATTATCCTCTCACACGCAGACGCTTGCTTTGAAAGTCCTCGGATAACTGGCAGAGTTTGTGCACAAACTACCTCACGCAAACTTATACCCTGCTCTAAGCAGGGCGCAGCTCGATTACGTGGCAGCTCCAGCCCCACAGGAAAATGGGTTACACATGGACTTTACATGCCGAGGGCCAGGCTCCAGTCCACAAAGGAAAATTGGTTCTTACCTGCTAATTTTCGTTCCTGTAATACTCAGATCAGTCCAGACCAGTGGGTTTTGCATCCCTAGAGCAGATGGAGGCAGAGAACAAACACTCAGGCACTGCTACATAACAGAGAGCGCCACCTGCAGTTTCTCAGTATTGACCTGTACCCAAGCCAATGAGTTGCCACCTTGCCCCTTTTCAGGTTTGAAATACCCTGACCTGGAGCCCTCCATGCTTCAAGATAAAACAAAACACTAAGAACCAAACATACATTTACAATTCGTAAATTTCTGCAATTAATGCCAGGATATTCAGTCTTTTGGCATCAAAACCGGGCTGGGCCTCTGGACTGATCCGTGTATTACAGGAACGGAAATTAGCAGGTAAGATCCAATGTTCCTGTCCCTGTACGTGCCCGGATCAGTTCAGACAGGTGGGATGTACCACGCACGCAGAACATTCTCAAAGGACACGTCTTGTTGCACCTGTACATCCAAATGGCAATGCTTGGTGAAAGTATGAAGCGTTGACCAACATATCTCCTGCAGAGATACCAACTGACACTCCACCCAGGAAGCCACCTGTGCCCTTAAGCCCACAGGCACCGCACGACCCTTACAAATATGGCTTCCTTCAAGCAGTGAGAGACTGCAGCTTTTGAGGCCTTAGCCCCTTTGTGCACACCCCCCCCCCCCCCGAACAGCACACAGAGGAAACCTGAATGCTGAAAAGTATCCTTAAGATAACGCAATAGGGTCCTATGCATGTCCAGAAGATGCAGCTCCCTCTCTTGTGGAAACTCCCTAGACCAGTCTGGAAAAGCTGGAAGCTCCACTGTCTGGTTCAAATGAAGAGAGGAAACCACCTTCGGTTAAAAAAAGAAAAAAAAGGAAGGCACCATCCGCAACGTCACCCTGATAGTCTCAAACTGGAGAAAAGGATTCCTGTAAGATAAAGCCTGCAGCTCTGAAATCCGCCTGGCCCGACATATGGCCACCAGAAAAATCAGCCTTCAACGACCGATCCTTCACAGACGCTCCCCTTAAGGACTCAAAAAGGAGCCCCAGAGAGCACACGCAGTACCAGGTCGAGGTTCGAATCTGGACACAACTTCCTCACTGGAAGCCGAAAGTGCTGGACTCCTTTCAGAAATCACAAAACATCCGGATAGGATCTGCCCCCCTAAGGCAACCCAAGTTGGAAACCTGAACTCGGAGAGAATTTAAGCCAGACCCTTTGACAGCCCTTACTGCAAAAAGTTCAAAATGCGCAAACGCTCACAGATAGGGAATCCAGTCGTGCTGAAAGCACCAAACACTTTCCAGAGCCGGATGTAAGCCTTAGAAGTAGATGGGCGTCTAGTCTGGATCAAAGTGGAACGTGGACTGTCTCCGAATATCCTTTTAAGTGCAACCACCACCTCTCAAAGCCAAGCCACGAGACAAAAGTGATCTTCCTGATCTGAAAATATGAGACCTTGCCAAAACAATCCTGGCATGTGAGCCAACCTGTGAAGACCGTCTATTGCAAGACCCACCGGGTTCACAAACCACAGCCACTGCGGCACCACCAGAACCACCTGCCCTGGATGAGCCTCTATGCGCCACAAAATGCAACCAACAAGCGGCCAAGGAGGAAACACGTATAGGCAAATCCCCATCAGCCACGGGTAAGGTAGAGCATCCAGCCTTTCTACCCCGACTTCCCTTCTGCAACTGAAGAATCTCGCCACCTTTGTGCTGGCCCTCATTGCCAATAGGTCTAACTGAGGAACTCCCCACCTGACACACAAGTAATCCCAGGCCTCCGAGGATAACTCCCATTCCCCCAGTTTTAGCTGCTGCCTGCTGAGAAAGTATGCTTGAAAATTGTCCACACCCGCTACATAAGACGCTGCTATACCTTTGAGATGACGCTCCGCCCAAGCAAATAACTGCTGAGCCTCCAGAGTCACTCTTCGTACCTCCCTGACGATTGATGTAAGCCATCATTGTGACATTGTCTGAGATTCTCCTCACCCTCTGACCCTTGACCAAAAGAAGAAAAGGCCTCCAGGGCTCTGTGTACACCCTTGTCTCCAGGCGATTGATCGACCAGGCCACCTGCGCTGAAGACCAACGCCCTAGAGCAGACCGCCCTTGACACACCACCCCCCAACCTGAGGCTAGCGTCAGTGGTCACTACTATCCAATCCGGGTCCTCCAGATCCACTCCCTACTCCATAATGGGATGGTAGAGTCCCCATGAGAGATTGGATCTGGATTCTCCCTGAAGAGGTAAAGGCTGATGATACTCTTGACAACGGATTCCATCTGGACAACAGCACCTTCTGCAAAGGATGCATGTAAGTAAAGGCCCACGGAATCAAGTCCAACGTGGAAGCCATGGAGCCGCAGATAATACCAGACCTTTGGCACTGACAAATGGAGCAAACGCTGCACTTGCAACTTCAACACTGTCCACGATCAAAAAGACCCTGCCATCGACTCACACTCCAATTGGATCGGCACCAGATAACTCTTGGTTGTATTTAATCACCCAAACCAGAGAACTCAATCAGAGCATCACTCGCTGTATGGAGCAACTGCACTTCTCCTCTGTCTTCGCCAGAAAGAGCCAATCAACCAGATGTGGGTGGACCAAAATCCCTTCTTGCCTTAAGGCTGATGCCACCACCCCCATCACATTCATGAAGGAGCAGGGCGCTGTGGCCAAGCCTAAGGGAAGAATTCAAAACTGAAAATGCTGGCCCAGCACCATGAACAGTAGAAACTTCGGACAATCCCTTTGAATGGCAACATGGAGGAAGGCCTCTGTCAAGTCCAATGACGCCAAGAACTCTCCTCTGCGGCCCACTGCTATAACTGTGCACGTCTTCTCTATGCAAAACTGTGGAACCCGCAAGGGTACATCTCTTGCAAATCCAGAAAGGAGCCCTCCTTTTAGGGAACCACGAAATAAATGGAGTACCTCCCCTGTCCCTGTTCGACCACTGGTCCCAGAACTACAGCGTCCAAAATTTGTAACCTTTGCAGAGTTCCCTTTACTGCTTCCCGACACACAGTAGGACTCTATATAGAATTTTGTGCCCCAACGTGTAGCCATCTCTTACCACTGCCAGAACCTATTGATCTGTGGTAATTTAGGCCCATGCCCCATAAAAGCAGGACAACCTGCCCCCTACTGGCTCCACAGAGGAACTGCGGATCCCTTTTCGAGTGCTGTTTGCCCAGTGTCTGCTTCAACCCCGAAGCAGAGGTGCCCTTGCCTGAACAGAACTGTCTCATATCTTGAAATCAGGACAGGGAGGGAAAACCGCCTTGCTACCCCTCTTATCTTCAGGCAACTTATTTTCCTTTTGACTCTCCCAAAGTTTTCCAAACTCAGCACAAACAGGCCCTCTGCATTATATTGCCACAAATTGCGGCTTTCAGGTTCAAGGCAGAAACTTCAAACATCCGCTTCAACAGAATCTCCAATTTATGATCCTGAACATCCTTCAGAGTGGCAGAATCCGCCACTGGCATTGTCTTCTTGGTAATGGCGGACACAGTCACATCCGCCTTAGGAACCTGCAGGAGATCCAGCATCTCTTCCTTCAACGGGTACAGCTTCACCATTACGAGACTGACATTCAAGCCTGCCTCCGGTTTACCAGCTTACGGAACTTGTTAGGCAGAGGAAAGGCACTATGGGGCCTACGCAGTCCATCCAGGACCAGGTCGAGTCCTTCATTTTCAGACTCCTACAGGGCTACCTTAACCCCCAATTCCTCCAGAACCTGGAGAATGAGAGGTCACAACTCCTCTTAATGATCAGACAGACCACCCTGGGGTCATTCTGCTCTGTTACCGGGAACTCATCTGGATTAGGGTCATCCTTATTCTCACCAAGATCGGCATGCGAGTCCGTGTCGGCACCAACACCCGGGTTCACTACCTGAGGATTTACAGGGTTCCCCTGCATGTCATCCAATTAATCTCAGTGCAAGTGAGACCCAGACGCCTCTGCAGGGCCCCAGAGCCACTAGAAGCTCGCACTCTCTGTCCCTTGACTGAACAGGGGATCTTCTCGCTGGAACGCTTCCTCCCACCACCTTTTGCACCAGAAAGACTTTATATACAGGACCACGACAAACTCCGGATAAAACTCCTCCGGATCTTCACCACCCTCATCAGGAAGACCAACATCAGATTCCCCTTCTCCATCCTGATACTCCGCAATCACCTGCCTCACAGGCGAGTGGGGGAGGGGAATCTCCGGCCTCCCTATGAGGCATGGAGCCATTGACCGTGATCCTTTGCTGAAAAATGCGATTCCCCCCCCGAGACCACAGCCTCAGTCCCCAATGGCTTAGAGGACCTCCTTTCGCCAGCTGCGCCCATAGAGGTCCCCCTCCTTCCTTGTCGCACAACCATTGCTAAGGGAACGCGCATTGCTTCGCACTGACCAGAGGCTGCAGGCTCTGCATGCCATGTGAGATTCTGGCACTGATTGCAACGGGAAAACAAAAACATCAAAAGTGCAGGCTGCTGGAAAAGCAGGGCCACACACGCGGTCGGCAACAAGAACCGTGCGGCTGCACCGCTCTGAACAGCGCATGAGACAGCTCCGCTCGCCCCCGGGATCCCCCAGAAGAACACAAGAAACATGGGCTAACCCCTCATTTCCCGCAAGCGGCACTGACAGACCCCACTACTGGCCCACCTAAACTGAAGCGGAGCTCGGTAAAAACTCGGCCAAACCCGCAACAGCCACGCTGCACCCAGGCCGAGCCAAGCCGCGTGAGGGAAAACTCCTTCAGCTTCCACAGATCCCCCGGAGCAAAGGAACAACTGCAAGGCACTCACTCTCCATTCCTGCGGGTGCAGTTCCTGCTTTGCAAAATCAAACTTTTTTTTTTTTTAAACAAAACAATACAAAGAGGAAAAATAAAGGGTACTTCTCTTCAGGGACCGGCAGCTCGCAGGCGGAGACTTCGGAGGTCACGAGGGAGCCAGTCCCCTGGCTATCAGGACCTCCGAACAGCAGCGGGCTAAACCAGCCAGAGTTTCCCAATCTCCCCGGTCACCTGGCTCCACCTGAGGGATAATCCACAGAGGAGCCTCTGAATCCAAAATCTCTAGTCTCTCTGAATTTTACTTTTTTTTTTAAACTCCAGATTGCAGGTCTGCACCTCTACCATCTGCTGGAGACAGAGAAATACTGAGGGCCTGCAGGTGGCTCTCTCGGTTATGCAGCAGTGCCTCAAAGTCTTTGGTTCTCTGCCTCCATCTGCTGGTGGGGAAGCATAAGCCCACTTGTCTGGACTAATCTGGGTATGAACAGGAATAGCTTTTTACACACAAAGCTCTGAAAATCTCGGTGGGTCCACACTGGTGGGAGGGAGTAGGATGGGAATGGGGAATGAGTTTACAGAATGGTGGAGGGAAGGGGGGGGAGTTGGACCATGTAAGAGACAAATTAGGATGACTTGTCCCTGCAGTTAGTAATTCATCAGTAGCACATATTACCGTACTGTTTTCTGAAATGTGTCATTGTCAACGAATAGTACTATCACATGCACAATGTATTGTTAATGTGGTTTTATATTAATAAAAAAAAAAAGCTCTGAAAATGACCATTAGGATTAAAGCAAGGAAAGAGTGAGCCAGTAAGCATGGGAAGGAAGAGCAAGAACTCAGAGTTACACAGGAAGTGGCTCGTACTCGTGCTCTCAGTTCTATTACATGGGCTCTAGGCACGGTGCACTACATCTCCAGAGCCCTGAAGAGAGACGATGAAAACACCGAACAAAACAACGATGTGCGAGTTAAACACAACTGGAAACAAACATGGTTTATTCCTGAAGGCCAGCAGCCCACAGTGGAGTTCATGCCCTGGGCCAGCTGCACTACTCCATACTGATCATGGCAAAGAAGAAATGCATCATGGATGTGAGACTTAGGTCTAAGGGGGGGGTGACTGCTGGCACAAAAGGGAGCAAAGGACATCATATTCTCCCAAGCAACTTTTCTAAACAAAAAAGCAAGAAGAGAACATGGAAGAAAGGTGTGCAATTTTTAAAACCTAATAAAAACCACCCTGCCTTTAAAAATCAGGTCCTGCTATTCCTCCCTTAGCAGGGAGTAGTGATGTGAATTATAGTTAAAATGGCCTGAGCATAGCTCCAAGGTCTCAATGGGAGTCTGAGATTAGTGGAGTGGAACGACGCTGGCCGCAGGCAACGAACAAACAGAACCCTTTGCTGGGCGAGTCATGGAAGCCACGGCCGTGGCCACCACTGCCTCGGACGATGTCTTCCCCAGCAAATTAATAAGTCGAAATAATGGCAGCCTGGGCACTCACTCTCTTCTCTATTTCCTCCCCAGCGCTTAGACACTTCCTTCCGGTGCTCTCTGTCCATATGGCCAAAGGTCTTAAATAAATGCACTTACTCTTCCAATCTCTGCAGTCCATGAGACGACAATGGTGTTTGGTACGGTTGTGGACAGACGGACAAGTGAGGTAATGTTAATTGGTCTGCTAGGTCGCTTTGGTTCCACCCCATTTTTGGTGGGTGGGAGATAGCCCTAAGAGAACAAACACATGGAGGTTAATAGTTCCCACTCCTGCTCAGAGATCCCTGGTACACCTCTCACTAGGGGGCCACAGGGCCAAGGACGGATCATGCATTCAGAGGAAGGGGCTCACACAAGATCCCCATGGGGGCAGAAGCAGCGTGCACATTACTAAACGCCCACCCTCACCTGATTTTCATTGGCAGCGCACTGCTCTTAGGAGATCAACACAACCCAACTGCACCTCTCCCTGCCCAAGATTGTGAAATTGTGGTCCTTCTATTAGTGGAGTCAAAGGAAGCACCAGTCCCTTCAGTCTGTACCCCTCCCCTACTTTTCAAGCCTGTTGACCTACCCCAGGACTGTCTCCAGGGGCCAATTAAAAACAGAAGAGATTCTTTAATACTCACTGGAAGGTTGCACGGTTTTGCGTTCACTTTCACACAGAGATTGGGTGGGAAGTGGTCTTCCTGAGGGCAGCTAGTCTCCGATAAACAGAATCTACAACAAGGGTTTAATAAGTCTTTCTGTTCAATGGTCTTACAGAAGAGAAAATCCACAGAAACGTAACTGGAGCCATACTGCAGTTAAATAAGAATACGAATGCTTTTCTAAAGCAAGGCGAGGGCTCTGGATACTCATTTTTATTTTATTTTTTTTTTTGTGTAGAAAAATTTTTATTGGCAAACAAGGCTACAAAACAGTAGAAAAACAGAACACAAATGTTAAACAGGCATCAGAGCCCGATCAATAAGGAAATCACTGTTTTCCATGCACATGTAAACAAAACCCAAGTAACCAGTTTTATACAATGTATAAGTATGTCCCAACACCAATACCCACCCCCCACCCTCCCACACACACACACACACATCGGAACACAGGGTTATAAATTGGTAAAGGAGCGAAAAGAGAAGTAGAAGGGGTAGTGAAGATCAAGGGAAGTAGAACAGCGGGCAGAGGACAGGTCCCCCAGCAGATCCAGTATGGGGTAGCCCACACTAAATGATCACAAAGTTGCAAAATAACAAACACGGAAATGCAAGAGGCCAAGAAACACCAGTAAACACCACTAATCACCAGGATGCCACAATGACGTTCAAGGGCAAGGATCAGGGGAGGATGGAGATGCCTGAGAATCGAGCCACTTAACATAATGGACCCAAATTTTCTCAAAAATACCCATGCGATCTCTGAGCACAGCAGTAAGTCTACTGAGTTGGTAATACATGTATAACCTATGTTGAATTTTAGCTAAGCTCGGTATGGTGGTACCCTTCCAATGGAGTGCTACTTCAGATCGAGCTGCAATAAAAACATGTGTCAAAAACCTCTGAGTGTGGTTATTGTGTCCGGGAACTGGAAGGCCTAAAAGCACATGCCAGGGCTCAGCCTCTATCGAATCCGGAATAAACGTGGATAACCAAGCAAACACTTCTCGCCAGAGGATAACAACCGCCTGGCATTCCCACCAAAGATGATAATAGGTACCTGTGTTCCCACACCCCCTCCAACAACGGTCCGATAGGGCTGGACGATATTTATGTAACTGGACCGGGGTATAATGCCACCTATAAATAAGTTTGTAACAGTTTTCCTGTAAACCCACCGACACTGAGCATTTATGAGCAAGTGTATAGATAGCGTCCCAGTCCTGGTCATCCAACTGACACTGAAAGTCCCGATCCCACAAACCACGATGTCGGGGGGGATCCTTTACCACCCCATTAAGAATGCTATAGATCTTAGAGATAACGCCCCGTATGGTGGACGCATTCTTGCAATAGGTTTCAAAGAGGGTACCCTTTAATTTTAAGGCACTCCCACGAAGACCCCTTTGAACAAAATAGTACAGCTTAGCATAATGTAAAAAATCTATCGCAGGCAAAGTATATGTAGAGCAAAGCTGATCGCGGGTCATAAGCGACCCTTGTTGTTGGACATGTCCCAGACGAACAATGCCCTCAGAGGTCCACTGAGTCAACGTCGGGGAGTGATCCTGGATAGAAACACATGTGAGTCATTATAGTGTATTTCTCAGGACCCACAAGCGTAGGCTTCCAAGTGTGCCAAACCCGAAGGGTTGTGCGGAGAGCAAACGGAAGATACAAGAGTGGTCCCCACGTTACTTTAGGTTGCCAGGGCAGCGCAGAAATGGGAAAATCCCCTAGAAGTGACTGTTCTAAGTGCACCCACTGCGGTATGTCGCTAGTGCGATGTAAAGCAACCAGAGCTCGTAATTGTGCAGCTGAGTAATACCAAAATAAATTCGGTAGGTTAACTCCCCCCTGGATTTTTGGTCTATATAACGTGGTCCTCGCCACTCTTGGAGAACGTCTGCGCCAAATATAGCTACATAAAATTCGTTGCCATTGTTTGAGTACACTGTTGGGTAAGTAGATGGGAAGGGTCGTAAAAAAATATAAAAATCTGGGGAGAATGTTCATCTTAAGGACAGCCAGGCGGCCCAACCAGGAATGCATTTGGTTCTGCCAGCCATGTAAATCTTTTAGAATGGTTTTTACGAGAGGATCATAATTCAGGGAGAATAACTGATACTCATTTTTATTTTAACCATTGTTTACTATTTTGGCAACACATGTAAAATTATGCCAATAAAGTTACCTGAATTTGACAAAGCAGAGAACTGTCCCCTCTCCCTCCATCCATCTATCATTAAGGCCGTATTACTATATACATTTCTAGGGCTGTGCGACCTCCCCATCTCACACATGCATTTTTTCCTTTCCCTCCCAGAGGAGAGCAGAGTTTCTATCTTACCTCCTCTGCCAGCTTCAATCTGACGTCCGAACATGCAGAGTCAGAGGATCCCATGAGACTATGGAGCCCCATAAGCTCAGACTGAAGCCAGCAGAGGTAAGTGCTGCTCTCCTCCTGCCAGCAGGAAGGAGGGAAGGATCAAAGCACAGGCCTGAAGTAGTCACCCCAATTCGCCCTCTCTTGGAAAAGCCCTGCCAGTTTCTCTGGGCAATAAATTCTGTTTATAATATGAGTGCAATTTTGACAATTCCAAAACAGCACAGTGATGAATAAGAAAAGAAATCAAATCAGAAAAACAGTTTACATTAAATAAAAGGTTGAAAATGCACTTCAAAACTATTTTATTTCCTTACGATAAGTGCACTCTCCCAGACCCAAACACACAGGCAGGTCACTAACTGCATTCCAAGTCCATTTGCTTCAGTTTTTATCATCTTTCTGTTTTTCTAGATTTTATAACAACTATTTTAAAGAAATCAGGCTTACGCATGTCAGTATTTTGCAGCTATTGCTACAGATGAATTGTAGCTAAACACGTACTAGATATTTACCTTAGCTGAACTTGCACTGTGAAGTCACACTTGGTCCCCGTGATGTCCCTAGCATAAAACAAAGAGCACATGGATCAGTATCTTGAATAGGGACAACAGGAATCCCATAACAGCTGTGATATGAGACAAACCATGGAGAGCTGGCTTCATACTGTCCAATGGCCTCACGATGGCAGAGGTGAGAAACGCATACAACGAGCCAGACCAGGCAAGAAATGTAGCTCTGCAAGCCAGGATCCAGGTAACTGATTTCTAGTTAACATTCTCTAGAGGTTTAGACACCTATTTTAACTTATGAAAAAGGCAAACATCCAATGTTCAGTCCCTCAATTTAAAAAACCCCCGATGCATAGCTGATGGCTTCATTCTGCATGACTGGAAGCCAAAGTATGGTAGAACAATGTCGGGCCTCGGCCTGTAAAATCTGCCTTCCCTTCTCAGGCATTTCAGAAATCCATGCTGGAAGGACAATGCTCTCCAGGGCGCTACCTTCTTAGGTGACTGAAGGTAATCAAACTTCTCTTGGGAATTTTTTTATTTGCTATTACAAAATAAAGACTACTAGTCAATATTTCCAAAGCTATTTTATGCACCGATGATAAAAGTGAGAAATCCTGCCACACAAATGGCTGAGATTTCAATGTGTTATTTTCTTATTTTTTGTACTGATTTATGCCTGAACCAGACCTCAAACTGTCGACATCATCTTGGCTTTTAAATCATCTGTACTTCAGCACAGATTACAAACCAGTTCTAAAACCAAGCTAGCCTTAACCTCGTCTGTAGCAGGCCCTCACACCGGGATGACACTGCAGGCCATGACCCAGCTTTTTCACACCAGGCTTGTGTCCTGTCAAGGCCTATGCGCCATTTCTCAAACACTTCAAGAGAGTAACGGATGTCACTTACTGTATTTATAAAATGGATCACTCATGCTCTTTTATTGTATTATTGATATACAAGATGCCCACTGCCCATCTCCGGGCTCATTTTTTACTTCTGTCTCATCTCGTCATTGCTGCTCTCTACTAGACCCCATCCACTGAACTTCTCCCTTTGATGACCTGACTCCCTCCTCACATCTGTCAACTTCATCCTCTTCTGTTCTTCTGGTTGATTTCAACATCAGTCTCTATAACTAAACATTCCTCCTTTCTTCTGCCATCTGTTCCTCCTTTTCCCTCCTTCCTAGCCCCAGCTCATCACCTTGATTGGATTTTTGCTGCTTCACTATCACCAATTTCTGGCAATTCCTTCATATTCTTCACCATCTCGTTTCTCTCCATCTCATTCTCTTTTTCTAAATCTTCATGTCCATGACCACAACACGTTTTCCAAAACTTGGATAACTGCAAGTTTACCAACGCCATTCTGTCTAACCTTCCACTCCCGTCTGTACCCCAAGTCCGAGTGTCCAAATTTCTTCGTTCTAATGTACCTGAATTCTTCAGAGGCCTCCATTTCTCTTCTCCCCCTCCTCAGCTATCAGTCAAGCTGAGGTCCACTGGAGGACATCACAGGATCCATCTGATCTGCTGACATTTAACTTTCTCTATTCTTCATTCACACTAGGCAAGACAAAACTATTCTACTGTTATCTTATGTCCTTTTGAATGCCTTCACTGCCTCTACAATATTTTCAACTCCCTCTTGCAGCCGCCAATCTCTCCCAACCTTTCTTTTCTGTCCTGATAAGAGAATAACTCTCAAAAACTAGTCGCAACTGTATTAAGTTAGTCCAATACATTTTATCATTAAAAAAAACACACCCTTGAACTCTCCCTCTAATCTAATTTTACTGCTCCCATTTCTTTACAAGGTCCTGGAGCAAGCTGTACATCTCTGTTCTTCATCTGTTTTAGTCTATCCTTCACATTTTCTTTTCCAGTCTCTTTTGTTCCATCTGCTTAACTACTTCCTGACTTGCTTATTCTCCTGGTCCTGTCTGCCACACTTGGTACAATGGGCCACGCGATTCTTATGGACAAACTTTCATGCTTGGGTGTATCTGGCTTGGTTCTTGATGGTTTTTCCTCCTCCTCTGTTGACCACTCCAGCAGGGGGTTCCTGGCCAATAATTCTCTCGCTGGCCTCCTGCCAGGGCTTGGCTCTTGGTGCCCTCCTCTTCTCTAGCTTTCATAGGGTTGGCTTTCTCCTTTCCTTCCCTGGTTATTCCTTTCACCACGTTGCACGTAACACCCAGCTTTTTCTCATCACCTCAGGATCCACTTGTCTTTCTGATTCCCTCTCTTCTATTTTTTCATGGATGTGTTCACGTTTTCTCATGTTAGGTACATCCAAAATTGAGGTGCACTCTTTTCCTGCTAACAGTTACATTTCTTATCCACATTCAAGGATTCTTTGCATAAGCTCCACAGCCAATCTTTTCAAGTTCAACCCCTCCTGCCTTCTTCCTTTTCTATCGCTCATCAGCAGCTCTACAATACAGCAGAGTTGCTTACCTGTATCAGATGTTCTCCAAGGACAGCAGGATGTTAGACTTCACATGGGTGAGAGCATCAGATGACGCCCGGCATGGGAAACTTTGACTAACACATTGAGCATGCCCGGCATGCCAGTATCCACGTGTCCATGCACTTCGGCTGGAGGTCAGAAGCACACAGCCAAGCTGTGCAACAAGCACCAATGCCCGCTGCTGCTCCCCTCATAGCACATCATATGCTGAGCGGACCTCGTGTTTATCACAGTCAAGGCCTTGCTGTACGATCCTCAAACTCTTCCTAAAATTTCGCCAAACCCAGTGCTTAATCTTTCCCCCCTGTTTTCACAGATTGCCCCTTCCCTGCCCCCCTCCCCAGTGCCCCAGTTTACCCCTCCCCTGCCCCCCCCCTGTTGTCACAGTTTACCCTTTCCCTGCCCCTCCCCATGTCACCCCCAGTTAATCCCCCCCTCCTCTAGTTTTATCTAGTTATTATTTATCTGTTACTGCTTTTACTGTTTCTCTGTTCTTTGTAAAGGCCATGCCTATATATACATTAGTTGTAAGTTACTTGTAAACCGACACGATGTGCGAACGGTTGTCGGTATATAAAACCATCTAAAATAAAAAAAATAAAATAAAATAAAATTGTTGCGGGAGGTGTTCCCCTAATTCTTGGGCTTGTTTCCAGAGGTTTCTGGAGTACTGGCCCATGTCAAGCTGATAGAAGGTAAATCTGGCTGCTAGTACTGAGTCCTGAAATACCCACTGCCCAAGAGAAAACAAGTTCTCCCAGCCCGGTGGGGCCAAAGCCCGAGTCCAGAGCCTCTTTGCCTTTTTAGAGCTGATTCCACCACCACCGATTGATGTGGAAGCTGTTGGCGTTCAAAACCAGTGGTGGGCTGGATTAGAGAGCCCGCATCTGTCTTCCGGTTCACTGGAGGGATGGAGATGGGATGCTCCCAGAGACGTATAACCAGCTCCTTAAAAATATCATGTACTGGTACTGCAACCATCTCCTTAGGAGCATCAATAAATCGCATCTAATGATGAGAATCCTGTTCTGTTAATAGTTGGAAAGGCATGGACTCGTCCTGGCCTTGATCCTCAGGAGGGGGTTTCCTTCTCTCCTCCGGCGGCGAGGATTCCCTCCATGGAGGAAAAATATGCCTCACCTGCCCAAGGATCATACGGGGCTTCCCCTTCACTCTGATGATCCGGAGATGTGGGAGGTGGAGCCCCCATCAGAGCCCTAAGCCTCGAGCATCGGCAGAACCAAAGATGGCACCGGAGGCACCGATGGAATCCTGGGTCGCAGGGCAGCAATGGAACCCAAGCATCGATAATGCCGGGGCATTGAGGGCACCCAACGCACCAGTCCCAATGGCCCCGAGTGCTTCAGGCTGCCGGGGTGTTGCACGCAGCTTGGG
Source organism: Rhinatrema bivittatum (assembly GCF_901001135.1). Classification (NCBI taxonomy): domain Eukaryota; kingdom Metazoa; phylum Chordata; class Amphibia; order Gymnophiona; family Rhinatrematidae; genus Rhinatrema; species Rhinatrema bivittatum. Next base: position 80,899,890 of record NC_042627.1, on the reverse strand, counting down.
CGCCATTGACCCCAATGTACCCTCCTCATCCGAGGAGTCGCTCACCAGAATAGAAACCGGTAGAGTCAGCAGCAATGCTCCCATTCGACTGCGAAGGTGCTCGGGCTTCAGCTCTGGCTGAGTCGGTAAAACACCGAGCAGCAGGTCCAGCAGCTCCAACACAGGTGCAAGCACCAAGGGAGTCTGCTCTTGCGGTGGTGGCGGTCCCGGTGGAACCAGAGGCTTGATGCTCTGCAGGGCCCAGCCAACTGCCAACCACATGGGCCTTTCCAACTCCTCCACGCAAAGGCTGCCAAGGACAGGACAGCTGAAGGAGGTGGCGGCGGCAGGAGAATTGGATCACTCCTGGAATCAGTGGAGATCCGAATCTTCCACCTGTGCCAGTGGGGACCACTGTAAGTCCTCGAGAGGACTGGAGGGTTGACTTCCTCCGCACAGGACCACTTTAGGGGAGGCATGGAACCGGTCGATGCCTTCCCGGGGTCTGACAGCTTCAAGGAAGAAGATCAGTGTTGGTGCTTTCTGGACTTCTCCCGGGAGCAACAGAGATGAAGAGGAACCTGATCTGGACCGCGGTTGGTCCCCTGCCCCTACCTTGGGATTGAAGAGCGGTAGTGGAGGAGATACACGAGGATACAGGCTGCGGTGGGTCCCCTGATTGAGGAGCGGTAGCAGGGGGGATACCGAGCAGGTTGAGGCAGAGACTCCCTTTCCTCGTGGAAAGGGTTCCAATTTTTTGGCACTGAACGACTTCTCCATTTTGTCCAGGCACACCCGGTGACTCTTGGGGGTCATCTGGGCACAAAGATCGCAGACATGGATATCATGTGCTGCCCCCAGGCAGAGGACACAGACCTCATAGGGGTCTGTGATGGACATGGTCCAGGGGCACTGGGGGCGGCAGCGAAAGCCGGATGATGCCATGGCAAAAAGAACGCGGCGCGTGGTCAATGACCAGTGGCCACTAGGAGGCGACGCCATGGGCAATCGATCACAAAGAACCAAAAAAACAAAAAAAACCAAAACCAAACCCAAAACTTACCAATACCAAGGGAAAAACTCCGAAAAACACGCAGAAGGACCTGATGCGACTCGGGAAGAAGAAAAAGACTTCTCACTGAAAAAGCGCGAGCTCCACCGCTGCGAGGCTTCAACTTCGCGGAAAGAGAGACTGAAGAGGGACCCCGCATGGAAGCATGGATGGTGGCATGCTGGGCACGCTCAGTGTGTCAGTTTTCCATGCCAGGCTCCATCTGATGATGTCACCATGTAAGGACTACCTGCAGGATGCTTGTCCTTGGAGAAAAAATTTTCTCCTCCCTCACTTTTGATACCCATCGTTCACTCATTCACCTTCTTTTCATTTCTCCCTTACACCAGTGTTTTTTCAAGCTGGTTCTGGAGCACCCCCCTAGCCAGTCTGGTTATCAAAATATGCACAATGAATATGCATGAGATAGATCTCTATGCAATGGAGGCAGTACATGCTAATCTCTCATGTGAACATTCAGTGTGCATATCCTTAAAACCAGACTGGCTAGGAGGGAGTCTTCCACAACCAGCTCAAGAAACTATTGTAGCAGCTTGCTTCTGGTCTGCCCGACTGCTTTTTGGCTCCTCCCGAGCTTGCAAAACTGAGGATCATTGGTTTTTCTTTCAAGCTCTCTGCTAGTCCCATGCTTCTCCCCTGGGCTCCTTGAAGTACTGCTGGCAGAGGAAAATAGTCATTGCTTTCAAATTTATTCACAGCCTTAGGTTTCTGCTCTACTCCTTTCTACCATGCATTCTAGGGCTTTCAATCCTTGCAATAAGCTCCCACCATACATCTAGGATGCTCCATTACTGCATGACTTCAAAGCTAAACTTAATCCTTTCATTAATCCCTTCTGGGCCTCCCATTTATGTAAGGAGCAAAGCCTATGGCTACTTGTACATGACTGAAAGGTGCCACACAATCACTTAAACACCACACGAATCATCTGGTGACTTATGAAGAGTGTGCTGACCTTGAGAGAGAAGAGGACTTACATGGAGCTGCTGATCTGCTGCACTTGTTGCGGCGTTAAAGCAAATGCAAAACATGTTTCTTGAAAGCGTTGACTGTTGTCAGCTGCTAAAAGGAAACAAGAGGAGAGGTTATAAAATATCCCAACTGTTCCATTCACAGTCTCTTCTATGTGACAGATTCCTTTATTTCATGTTTTCCTTGTCATTTGCCTACTGACTTCCATCATCACTGACACAACCTGATAAGCTCCACAGGCAACACCAGGATAGGGTAAGTCAAGTACCGCATCCACTGTCCACACTTTCACAGTAATAAAACGAAACCACAAGGGCACCAGACCGTCCTGCTCTGGCGTAGTCCATTCCAGAGCAAACCTCTCTGCAACATGAAACTGTTAGCAAAGCTGACACAAGAGTACACGTTTTCCTGGAACAGCCAAAACCTGCCTCTTCTTGCAGCTCTCACCATTCAAGGTTATAATCCTCTGCCATATTCAGAGATCAGCTTCATGCTGCATCCACTCTGCCCAAGATCTGGGGGAGGGGGCTAGGCAAAATTAACTGGACACAGAGCAAATACCTACAAATTTATAGCAGGGTTATTCATTGCAGATGCCCCAAAAACCAGACCTGTCTGTGGCCTGCTGTGCCCAGGCCCTTAAAAATGGTCAATGGAAGCTCCGATTGCCACCATTTTTAAGGGCCTGGGCACAGCAGGCCACAGACAGGTCTGGTTTTTGGGACATTTGCAATGAGCAATCCTGCTGCTGATAAAGGGGATGGAGCAGCTCCCCTATGAGGAAAAACTAAAGAGGTTAGTACTGTTCAGCTTGGAGAAGAGGCGGCTGAGGGGGGATATGATATTTATTTTTATCTATTTAACGTGTTTTGTATACCGTCATTCGGTTTCGCCATCAGAACGGTTTACAGTAATTGTGAAAAAAGGTTAGATAAACATCACCACAGCAGATAGTCTTGAAGTCGGATTATAGTTTCGGGATTTGTGTGTTAGTTATTCCATACAAAATGTTCTACTAAGGCGTAGAATGGGGTTAATAAGTGAGGTAGAAAGGAAGGTGTATAGGTTGGATGAGTTATACAGTTAGGTCAGTAACAACAGGGGTTTAAAGGTTCAAGGTATATTTAAGAGGTTGTTATATATACAATGTGAGGTCAGTTACACATTGTCTTAGGTATTCGAATGGTATAAGTTATTTTGTTGATGGAGCTTTCTTCTTGGTGTTGGGTTGCATGGGTGATTGAGTGAGTTTGAGTAGGTTCTGGTGAACAGTCAGGTTTCCAGCTCTTTTTTGAAGGTTTTGATGGTTGGTTGAGTTCCATAGTGTGGGGCTGGCGATGGATATGGCTCTCTCATGGGTTGCGTTCAGTTGGGTGGTTCTGGCGTGAGGGATTTTGAGGTGTTTAAAATCATGAGAGGTCTAGAATCAGTTATTTACTCTTTTGGATAATAAAAGGACAAGGGGGCACTCCATGAAGTTAGCATGTGGCACATTTAAAACTAATCGGAGAAAGTTCTTTTTCACTCAACGCACAATTAAGCTCTGGAATTTGTTGCCAGAGGATGTGGTTAGTGTAGTTAGTATAGCTGGGTTTAAAAAAGGATTGGATAAATTCTTGGAGGAGACGTCTATTACCTGCTACTAATTAAGTTGACTTAGATAATAACCACCGCTATTAATTGCATCAGTAGCATGGGATAGACTTAGTGTTTGGGTACTTGCCAGGTTCTTATGGCCTGGATTGACCACTGTTGGAAACAGGATGCTGGGCTTGATGGACCCTTGGTCCGACCCAGCATGGCAGGTTCTTATGTAGACTGAATGCGACTGCTGTTTGGCCCAGATGGACTAACGGAGTCTATAGAAAAGAGCTTTGCACATCTGGCCCTTACTAGTTAAGATCATCACTTAGTGAAAACCGATTAGGTTTAACCCAAGCTCCTGCTAATCATGGCGTCTGAATGTTTGTTGTGCAGAATATCACAAGCAGAGAAGAAGCTTCATAAGGAGAAGTCTCCTCTTGGAGGAGAAGTCCATTACCTGCTATTAAGTTCACCTAGAGAATAGCCACTGCCATTAGCAATGGTTACATGGAATAGACTTAGTTTTTGGGTACTTGCCAGGTTCTTATGGCCTGGATTGGCCACTGTTGGAAACAGGATGCTGGGCTTGATGGACCCTTGGTCTGACCCAGTATGGCATGTTCTTATGTTCTAAAGCTGATGGAAAAACACCATTTTACAAAGAAGAATTCACGAACACAACCAATTATTCTAGGCCAACCCTTGATAGGAACCTAACCAACTGTGGCAGGCAAGGGTCTAAAGAACTCCATGAAAGATGCGTACTCTTTAGCACGTTTTACACTAATCACGGTAATTACAGAAAATTCAGACAACCATTCTTGGCCTTCAACTGTCTGATGTTCTGTACAACTGGCTTTATCCCTACTTCCATAAATTCCATTCAAAATACTCATCTTCCATCTTCCTCCCTAAAATAAATTCAGAAATTCTAAACATGAAGGCACACCCACCAGGGGTCTCTCTCGTCTTCTGGCCTAAAAGTTCATCTACCACCCTAAACAGCTCCTTGGTAGCATTATCAGCTGATTTTATTTGACAAGAAAATGCCCACTCTTTATGTAATACCACTAATCCCCTATACCTATTAGCAACTTTCCTCCACTCAACTGCATTCATCGTCTGCACACTCTAACTTCCTGGCGTTACTTATATAATTCCTCCCCAAAGCATCTAAAAGGCTGGTTATTAACTACAATCCTTTTTTTTCTTTTTTTAAAGCAATGTTATCTAAAACTACTGTTGAGTCATGCCAACCCTGCAGCTGCTCCTCAAAAGCCCCCTAAGAACTCTGCCCCAAACAATACCCTCTCATATCCTCCTTAACTTTAATCCCCCTCTTTTTGTTCTCCACTGAAAGAAAAGAGAATTACCCTATGGTTCGACCAGGGTACGAATTCAGATTCTTTCAATATAGGTTATTTGTTGTAATCAAGAGCTCTGAGCCCAATAAGTTAGTCTAACATAAGACCCGCTTCATGTGTAGGTCCATTCACTGTTTGACATAAGTCTCCAATAATCCAGCAAAAACCTAACACATCTTCTCAGTAAATGCTAAAGTTCCCACATCAATTGCGCAGAAAACCACAGACTCATCCTCTATAATCATCTCATGAAGCAGGTAATGCCAGGCTACCAAAATACCAACTGCCGTTTCCAAATTCAATTTCAACACTAAACACTCCCAGTTAGACAACCCATCCCGAACCACACCCCCGCCTCTCCGCCCCGTTTCCCCCTTCTACCCTGATGCAAACACAAACACCCACTGGGCACATCTGAGAAACAGAAACCACAATGGATTTGTCAAGCAGGCCTCCCTCCCCCACCCCAAAAAGAAAAGAATATCTAAGCAGCCTCCCCCTCCCCTCCAAACCAGACATCCAATAAACGGCTCTAAATAACTTTCACCTACACATTTAATATTTTGCAAACTTTTATTCTGCTCTATCTGGAACTGCAGGTTTAAAACGTAACCAGGAAAGCATAAAAGGTGGAGACGTCTGTGCTGGAGACAGTGGACTGCCTTTTCCTGCCACAGAATCACCTGCATTCAGGTAAATAAAAGCAGAGGCAGGTGACTAGCAGGCCGCTCTTTCAATTGCTCCAACTACACTTCTGCAGAGCCCAAATCCCCCATCCCTCTCAGCTTTTAGAGTACTTATCATCCAATAACATCAATTAGAGAACGCTCCTACGGTTATTACACTTAGCGCACTTCTGTTTCCTCTAGTTTGCTAATGTGGCAAGCCCGGAGGATTGCGCAGAGGACCAGGCTGCAGTTTCCTTAAGGAACTGCTCTCTGCATCTGAGCAGCAGCAGCTCACAAGCCAAATGCTTTTACCTGCCACAAGCCAGGATAGATGTTTCTTCATTTCTAAAGGCCGAATGTTTCCACATTAAAAGAGCTCCCATGATTCACAGCGCAGCGGAAGCATTGTATTATGGGGCTTCTCCTAAACGTGCACCTTTCTTACTGTATTTGGGAGACAGGGCTGGAAAGGCAGTGACATCACCAGAGAAGAAAACAGCGGACTGGACAAGAATCTGTTTGATGGGACTGATTCTGAAGTCCAGCTCCTGAGGAGGCACATTTCACAAGCCCCTGGGGAAGGGCGTCTCAGCCACGTCAAGGCATCTAGTGGCGAGACCCCAGGTGCACCGAGACCGTGAGGGCTGGGGAATTTCCACAGAACTGCAATGAAGGCCTTTGACAGTGTAGCCCTAGTATGGGCTGCTTTCAGTTCAGCTGAATTCCCAAGAAAATAGGAGGAAACCAAAAGATTACAAAAATCTTGAAAAAACATACATTTTCGAAGTTGATTGTATATTTTAAGCTGCTTTTTGCTTTCCACAACCCACATGATTACTGCCTGCATGGACAATAATGCTTTAAAATTACAGCACACCCTCTGAACGCACTTAGTGCCAGTTACCAAATCACTTTTCTGCTGCTTCAAAAAGAGGCCCGATGTAATGAATCGGTGAGATCGGTCTGCTTACCTGTAAAGAGAGCCCTCCATAGACAGCATGTGAATCAGCCATAATGTGTGGATGACATCGAACAGCACAGACCCAGCTTTCAGAGCTCCGGAAAAGTTCCTATTCGTGCAGCTGACTTTCCAGGGAGGCAGGCAGGCGAGTATTAAGTAAGGCTGATTCATCTTGCTGTCTACAGAGAGCCCCATTTACCAGTAAGCAAACTTGCTTTCTCTATTGGCGAGACAGCATGAATCGGCTAGAACGTCTGGGGAACTTCAAACTGAGAGTTGCATTGTATTGCAACCAGATAAGAGTGGACAACTGGGTGAAGAGGCTGCTCAAAGCTGCCTGCCCAAAGTTACTGTCGCAGTCTCCTATTGAGGAGACACGTCAGATCAAAACCGTGTTACTGCTCTGTAAGATGATGAAAACAGATTCCTTTTCCTGGATAAATCACTTGCTTCATATCTACAATCCTGGTCATGCATTCTGATCCTCTCAAAGAAGTCTGTTAGATATCCCATCGGTGTGGCAGGTTCGCTTGGCTGGATCGTGAGAAAGTCTTCTTAGTTGCTAGTCCCGTTCTATCATCTCACCACTGATCCTTCACAACTACTGAATGCATGAAAAGTTGTTTTAAAGTTAGTGAAGCCATTTTTCCATCAGGCATTTGAAGAGGTTGCATAGCACTTTTCCTAACGGATGCGGCTGTTTTCAGTATGTTTTTCATTTTTGCTAATGTTTCTTTTTAGGTTCTTTTAAATATGTTAATGATGTAAGCCGCCTAGAGCTGTGAATAGATAACGTATAAATCTGTAGTTGCTCATTTGGAGCAGAGCACTGTGATAAAGCAGCCCATGACCAGAGGAAGAGAGCTTCCTCATAGAAGGCATATGAACTCATGCCTCTTTACTTGTTTCCACGGAGTATGGTTACCTGGTTGTCTTTCTGGATCAAGATTCTCTTCCCTGAGAGCAGGTGGAAGAAAGCACACAGAATACATTTGCACCAGCTCTTCACTAGGAACCATGATCCCTGGCTCCATGCAGCAGCAGTGTGCGCTCCCCATCCCCTTATGGATGCGTCAGTAGACAAAGTCACTTGGGGTGAAGCAAAAAAACCCCAGTTAGAACGTTCAGGTTCATCCACCACTGAAGGGACGCTCTCAGCTCAGGAATTACAGAGATATGGTAGTATGATGGTTGATAAAAACTGATCCCACTGGCTTCAGAGGGCCCACTGAAGATCCACACCTGCACAGATATGTCAGAGGAATTACATGCACTGCTGTTGCCATGTGCCCCAGAAGAATCAGGACTGACCTCACTGATGCCCAGTCCTGCTGTAGAAAAGACCTTACCAGGCCCATCAACAGTACGGCTCATTTGACTGAAGAAACATCTTCTCCTGACACGAGTCTACCCAGGCTCCTATGAACTGAATCTTTTGAGACAGGACCATGTTTGACCAGGAAACCCAGGACTAGAGAAGCCAGACGGTTGATCTAAGGGAGACAGGCCTGTCACCAACCATTCGCCCAGGTACGGAGATATGCAGACTTCCTCTTGATAAAGCTGTGCAGCCAAAATGGCTTGATATTTTGTGAATACTCTCTGGACCACCAAAAGGCAGCACCTTGCACTGATAGCTCACGCCCTTCACCATGAACCCGAGGAACGTCTGCTGGGCAGGACATATGGAAATGTAAGCATAAGTGTCTCAGATCTAGAGCATACATCCAATTCCTTGGTTGAATGATGGGAAGAATCATCTATAGGAAGTTTGTTTTGAGCCTTTCGAAAGCCAAACAATTTGTTCAGCTTCCATAAGTCCAGGATATGCCTCAATCCCCCTGACTTCATGAAGATTCGAAGATACCAGGAACAGAACCCCTGGCCAAAATTCCTATGAAGGTACAAGCTCAACAGTCTTTTGTTAAAGGGGAGATGCCACTTCCAGCTGCAATTAAGCAGATTGGGAGGGATTGGAACTCGTGATTGATATATGGCTGTTTAGAAGAGCGGAAGAAAAAAGTATAAGTGGTAGCCATATTCCACAATTTTCAGGATCCACAAATACTGTGGATGCATTCCAGAAGGAAGAACTGAACCCAACTCCACAGGGTGGCAGGTGGGTTTTATAAGGACCTACATCCTGCTGTCCTTGGAGAACACCTGTTACAGGTAAGCAACACAGCTTTCTCAGAGGACAAGCAGGATGGTAGTTCTCACACATGAGTGAACCCTAGCTACAGGCTGCTCCCTGTAGATATAGTATACTTGGATTTTCAGAAGGCGTTTGACAAAGTTCCTCATGAGAGGCTTCTAGGAAAAGTAAAAAGTCATGGGATAGGTGGCGATGTCCTTTCGTGGATTGCAAACTGGCTAAAAGACAGGAAACAGAGAGTAGGATTAAATGGGCAATTTTCTCAGTGGAAGGGAGTGGACAGTGGAGTGCCTCAGGGATCTGTATTGGGACCCTTACTGTTCAATATATTTATAAATGATCTGGAAAGAAATATGACGAGTGAGATAATCAAATTTGCAGATGACACAAAATTGTTCAGAGTAGTTAAATCACAAGCAGATTGTGATAAATTGCAGGAAGACCTTGTGAGACTGGAAAATTGGGCATCCAAATGGCAGATGAAATTTAATGTGGATAAGTGCAAGGTGATGCATATAGGGAAAAATAACCCATGCTATAATTACACGATGTTGGGTTCCATATTAGGTGCTACAACCCAAGAAAGAGATCTAGGTGTCATAGTGGATAACACATTGAAATCGTCGGTTCAGTGTGCTGCGGCAGTCAAAAAAGCAAACAGAATATTGGGAATTAGAAAAGGAATGATGAATAAAACGGAAAATGTCATAATGCCTCTGTATCGCTCCATGGTGAGACCGCACCTTGAATACTGTGTACAATTCTGGTCGCCGCATCTCAAAAAAGATATAATTGCGATGGAGAAGGTACAGAGAAGGGCGACCAAAATGATAAAGGGGAATGGATCAACTCCCCTATGAGGAAAGACTAAAGAGGTTAGGACTTTTCAGCTTGGAGAAGAGACGACTGAGGGGGGATATGATAGAGGTGTTTAAAATAATGAGAGGTCTAGAACGGGTAGATGTGAATCGGTTATTTACTCTTTAGGATAGTAGAAAGACTAGGGGGCACTCCATGAAGTTAGCATGGGGCACATTTAAAACTAATCGGAGAAAGTTCTTTTTTACTCAACGCACAATTAAACTCTGGAATTTGTTGTCAGAGGATGTGGTTCGTGCAGTTAGTATAGCTGTGTTTAAAAAAGGATTGGATAAGTTCTTGGAGGAGAAGTCCATTACCTGCTATTAAGTTCACTTAGAGAATAGCCACTGCCATTAGCAATGGTTACATGGAATAGACTTAGTTTTTGGGTACTTGCCAGGTTCTTATGGCCTGGATTGGCCACTGTTGGAAACAGGATGCTGGGCTTGATGGACCCTTGGTCTGACCCAGTATGGCATGCTCATATGTTTAGTTGGCTCTACACCTCAAACAGGTTCTGAAGGACAGACTGGCCAAACCTATTGTTGCATTGGCCATCCCTATCCAGACAGTAATGTGTTGTGAATGTGTGGAGAGGACTCCATGTCGCAACCTTGCAGATCTCCTCCATGGGAACTGCTCACAAGCAGCCCACTGACGCTGCCATGGCTGACAGATGAGCCTTGACATGACCCTCGATGCAATCCCACCTGGGCATAACAGGAGGAGATGCAATCTACTAGCCAATTGGATAGTGTCTATTTGGCAATGGCAACGTCCAACCTATTCTTATCAAAAGAAACAAAAAGTTGGGTGGACTGTCTATGGGCTTCTGTCCGCTCCAGATAGGTGGCTGTTTGTTGCAGTCTAAACTTGCAGTGCTTGTTCACCTCGGTGCAAATGGAGCCTGAGAAAGAGTATTGTTAGGCCGATTGACTGGTTAAGATGGAAATCTATCACCACCTTAGGCAGGAACTTAGGTGCATACTCAAGACCACCTTGTCAAGAAAGAATTTAGTATAAGTTGGATAAGTCACTAAGGCCTGGAGCTTGTTGACCCTGTGCACCGAAGACCACCACCAGAAATATGACTTTCCAGGCCAGATACTTCAGGTCACAGGTATGCATCAGCTCAACAGGAGCTTTCATCAGCTGAGTTACTACCAGCGGAAGGCCTTAGGGAGGCTTCAACTGAAGCTGGCCTTGCATGAAATGTACACTATAGGCTGAACAGAGATGGGCGTACCATCTACACTGTGGTGGTATGTGCCAATTGTACAAAGATGAACTCTATCAGAGTTGGTTTTTAAGACAGCATCTGATAGGTGCAAAAGGTAATCAAGCAGTTTTTGTGTGGGGTAGGAGGATGGACTTAGGGCCTTCTGCTCACAACACATGGAAAACCTCCTCCACTTCAGTCCGTAGGACTTTCTAGTCAAAGGCTTTCTAGAAGCCACCAGGACCCAAGACACATCCTCAGAAAGATCAAGCAGCTGCAGGATTAACTACTCAACATCCAGACTGTTAGCGACAGGGCCTGGAGGTTGAAATTTATCTATCAAGCTCTTATATACCGTCTTTCAGACTGGCCATCACAACGGTTTCCATGTATAAAACAAATTAAATAAAGAGCAATTATTCCTAAAATCTAATAAAACAAATAAGCGAATACAATAAACAATTAAGAACTTAGTAAAATACAATCCAATTAAAACAATTTAAATAAACATTAAAATACTTGCAGCAGCCTGCCTTGATCTTGCGTGATGGGATCTAGGGAAGTCCTCAGACGGACAACTCCCGAACGAGTGGAAACCAGACTTGTCTCGGTCAATGAGGGGCTATGAGAATCATAGTTCGTTTGTCCTCGCGAAGCTTCAAGAGAGTCTTTGCCACTAAAGGAATCGAAGGAAATGCATATAGAAGATCCTTGCCCCAGTGACGGGCAAGGGCGTCAGAGGCTGGTTTGCTGCAGGGAGCAGCACAGAGGCACCTTCCTGTTTCAGGGAGACACAAACAGATCTACGTCCAGTCTCCCCCAGAGGCGGAATATCCGATTCGCTACTCCCTGGTCCAGGGACCACTCGTGGGGTCTGAAGGCTCGACTCAGCCTGTCTATCACGTTCTCCATCCCGGCCAATTACATAGCCCTGAACACTATCCCATGGGACAGGGCCTACTACTATATATCTGGACCCCTTCCTGACATAGGAGATAAGATCCCGTGCCTCCCTGCTTTTTGACATACCACAGGGCAACCTGGTTGTCTGTCTGGATCAGAACAACGTTATTGGAGAGCCACTCTCTGAAAGCCCATACCTAATCACCCAAAACTTCAGGAAGTTGTTTTGACAAGAATGTTTCTGAGCAGAAGAAAGGCCTGGGTACCAAGCCCATCTACATAAGCTCTCCACCTCAGGGTAGATGCATCCGTGGTTAGGACAATTTGAGTGGGGGACTCAAAAACGAGATCTCCTGTTCTAGACTGGAAAAAGCCTGCCACCAGGACAATTTGTCCCAGAGAGACGGGGTGACTCGGATGCAATCCTGGAGGCTCCGAGTGGCCTGGCGTCACTGTGACCAGAGGGTCCATTGGAGTCTGTGCATGTGTAAACATGCCAAGGGAGTAACATGGTAGGTTACAGCCATATGGCTCAACAGCCTCAACATGTGCCAGGCTGAAGCCTGCTGGATCTGTTGAATTACTGCCACAATGAACGTCACAGTATGTCTAGCAGGGTTCCTATGAAGTCCATTTGAGGTGACAAGCTGACATGGCACTTCGGGAGCTGGAGTCACTAGGGTTTGTTCTCAACCACCCAAAAGGTCAAGCACATGGTCCTGACAGCCCCTGCCTAAGACATGCTCTTGACCAGCCAATTGTCCAGATAGGGGAAGACATGCATTCCCAGTCTGCGGAGATACGCTGCCACCACGGACAGGCATTTTGTGAAGACCCTTAGGGCTGACGCAAGCCCGAATGCTAACACCCGGTAATGGATCTGTGCTTTCTCCTCTAAAGCTAAGAGGAAATATAACTTCTGCACAATCAATCATTTGATAACTTCATAGTTATGAAGTTTTACACAACAATGTCTTTAATTTGCAACAAACTCTGAAACGAGCAGAGAAGAAATGTTCCTATCAATTCCTGCTGTATAAAAATCTTCTGGCAGCGGAGAGCTGTCGATACCTAGAAGCACCGCAGGCCTTGGCAACCCAAAACCAGCAGAAGACTGGGCAGACGGTATAGAAAAATGTTAAAATAAATAAATAAATTGCTAGGATGCAGTTTTTGCTTTGCTGCTGGTCTGTTAGTTGGACCGCAGGACCTGTAAGCACTACCTTCCCGGGGACCTCTTCCTGGGCCTCTGAAGCAGCAGGAAACGATACCATTATGACACAGAAATAGCACAATGTCCAAACCCAAGGCAGCAGATTTATCACATTTTTGCATCATGGTTTTCCCCCGAACTGCAAATATTGGGAGATTTTCATTCATGAATCTTTGCTGTCTCTCTCAGTCTGCACCTATCAATGCATTCAAAATCCCATTGTTTACCCCCAACACTCAAGCTGAATGTCTCCGCTCTACACAACAACTTACCACCATGGAGTTAGTTTCCAAAGCCTTTAGACTGGTTTTCACCACAAAGAAAACACAAATGTTAGCCATAAACTAACTTGCGGACTACGGTTACCTTACCTAGGCTGGTAGGTTTTATGAGCTCATCCAGCAAATCATAAAAAGGTAATTTCTGCAGCTTAATATCCGGATGCACAGGATGCAGGGCAGATGTGAGGTGGGGGAGGTCCAGTTCATGTTTAGGTCCCAGAAGTGAAACAGGAAGCAACGGCGACGAGGCGGGGTGGCCATCGTACGTGAGCTGTGGAATGCCAGAGGGGGACAAGGTGGCGGGCATGGAACTGGAGTGTACGTTGGGGAGCGACAAATCCACCTGCGTCATGATTTTCTGAGGGAACCGGCGTCGGTAGAGTTCTTTGATTTTCATTTGAACGGCTGGGCTACAGCCGGCTTTTAACAGGTGCAGTGCCTTTGTCAGCAGTTCGTGCTTCCGGCCGTGCTTGTTCCTCCCAGCGTAGCCCAGCAATACTTGCAGCTCGGACACTCGAAGGCTCATAACCATTTGCTGGAAGACAAAAAAAAATTAAGGTTGGTAAGTGTCAAACAGTCAAAATCTTTAGAAGTCAGGTTTTGTTTTTTTTTGCTTCTATCTTTTTCTTGTGCTTTTTTTGTTCCCGTTTAGTTTGGGGGGGGGGGGGGGGGGCCTTTTGATTTTGCTCTCTCTCCCCTCCTTTTCTGTGTTGTCATGTCACACTTCTACATCCTGAACAGGGGCCATGTGCTAAACTGGCCCCTGTTCAGCCCATGCCAACAGCAGGTGTCTGGGTGACCTGGTGCGTGCAGTTTTCCCTGATGCAGCACCGCAATGTGGGATGGGCTTCAGCCCCAGGCACACCTAAGGGTCAGACTCAGGGGGCACATGTACTGCGTTCTGGAGGGAAGGGCGGGTGGTCTGCAGTCCCTGGCCGAAAGGTCGTCACCACAACATTGGACTGCACAGAAAGGTGACCTCCTTAATTGCTAGTAAAGACTCGCGACACCACCACACCAGTGCATGCTAATTCTGAGTCCAAAAGAGCAGAAGAAAACTGCCAGACAAAAAATGAAAAGAAGGAGCCTGCCATTACATTTAGGCTGTGAGATTTCACTTCAGCTCCAGCTTTAAGTGGGTCCCACAGTCAAACATGAAGATACCGCTTGCAACATTTCAAACCATTTAACCTGTACAAATCGAAAGGGTAAAGTCTAGCAACGCACCTAACGAGTCGTCAAACTGCATCCTATACAACACTTAGAGCTTTATTTACGGCACCCGTGGATTCTTTGTTCGTTTTATATCCCCTCCCAACTTATTTTAGTCCAGTCCAACTCTTAGGGTCACCATTGTGCGAGCACCACGATTCCCTCCATGGGGCTGTAAGCGCTGCCTCTGCAGCAACCTCTGCCTCAGCCAACCCAGGGGGCAGAAGGCCTGACCGACTGACGGGAATTCATTCACCTGTTTTAATTCTGTGAATAATTTCACTTTAAACTCATAAATGTTTGTGCTGGGGAGTGTTCCATTCATTAAACAGAGGATGAGTCAGAGGATACCTGACAATTATTTTTTTCTGCCTCCGTACTAAAGCAGGAGGTTCCACATAGCTGAAAACAATTGGGCTACTAATTTGGGTCCAGCCTTGGGCTTAAAGGCGCATGTCAAATTAATTGTCCTAAAAGTTGGAAAGTCAAAATGCTCCTTGAAGAGCTCGCCAGAGCTGCAAAGTATTATTTACAAAGTCATTCTCTGTAATTTGAGGTTTGAAGAGTACTTCCCCTCCCCATAGGCAGTAGAAAATACCACCAGCACTCCTACTGCTGAGGAAAAAGAGGGCTTGAAGCAGCTCCTAGTTTTACCAGGAAGAGCAAGTTTGCTTACCGTAAACTGTTTTCCATAGAAGGCAGAATGAATTAGCCATAACACATGGGTGACGTCATCTGGCAGCATCGCATGTCTCTTTTAGCTCTACTGAGCATGTCTGTGAATTTCGTGTGGACGTTGCCTCCTGAGCCTTCTCAATCAATTTTAGAAAGAACTATAGCTAGATAGTCGACTCTCCAGGGAGGCAGGAAGTGTTTACAATGGCTAAATTATCCTGCTAGCTATGAAAAAAAACCCTTAGTTTACAGTAAGCAAATTTGCTTTTTTCCCATCGAGAAGCAGTATGAATTAGCCATTACATGTGGGGAGACTCAAGCTGAGGGCTGCAGCAGAGCATTTACTGAATAAGCAACCCAGACTCCACCATGGAGAGTAGACTACTATGTGAACAGGCTACACAAAACTGCTAGCCCGAATTTGCTGTCATTCCTCGAGATGTTGTCCAGACAATAGTAGGATGTAGAAGTGTGAAATGACAACCATGTCGCAGCTTCACAAATGTCTTCAAATGGGTACTGCTCGTACATGAGCAATGGATGAAGCCATAGCTTTAACTTGATGAGCTTTGATTAAATCTGTGATTTGTAGGCTTGCTGAAGCGTATAAGTGCTGGACGTAGTCTACTATCCACTAAGACAACGTATATTTGGTGGCTGCTACACCCAGTCTGTTAAGATTGTAAGATACAAATAGTTTTGAAGCCTGGCAATGAGGCCAAGTTCTTTTGTAGTAGACTAAAGCTCTTTTGCCATCTACAGTACAAAGAGCTTTTTCCCCTTCATGCAAGTATGGCCTTGAGTAGAAGATGGATAATACGATGGCTTGATTAATATAGAAAGCTGATAAAATGTTTGGTAGAAACTTCTAGTGGGTGCAGAGTACTAACCAATTGTGGAAAAACTGCAGATATAGTGGATAATGAACTAATACCTGAAGTCTGCTGACTCTTCTAGCTAATGTTACTACTACAACACTGCTTTCCATGTTAAAAACTTAAGTGAAGCAGAGTCTAAACAGAGCAAAGGTGGTTTCATTAACTGAGATAGAATCACATTCAAATCCCAAGGCACAAGTGATTTGAATACCAGAGGCTTAGTTTGCCAAAACCTTTTCATAAATCTTGAAACTAGTGGATGAATTGAGATAAATGTATTAACGTGTATGCGGTAAACTCATACGGTGCTGAGATGTACTCTTACTAATGATGTGGCAAGGCCCGATTCAGAAAGAGAGATCAAGCTAGCAATTGCTTGGGGGTCACAACAGAATGAGTTCAAAGCATTTTGACGACACCATATGGAAAACCTTTTCCATTTAAAGCCACATGCTCTTCTAGTTGATGGCTTCCTGGCTAATATTTTGTTCAATACCCAAGCCGTTAAGCTGAGAGATTGGAGATTCAGATGGAAAAGACGTCCTTCTTCTTGAGTTAGTAGGGAAGGGTCTGTTCCCAGATGACTCAGAGGATAGCTGGATAGTTGCATGAGATCTGGAAACTAAATTTTCCTGAACCACACTGGAGCATTAAGGATCAGTCAAGCCCAATCCTGTAGCACTTTCTGCACCGTTCTGGTTAAGAGAGGGATCGGTGGAAAAACACACATGAAGTTCATATTCCAGTTAAACAAAAAAACATCTTGAGCTGATCCAAAAACTGCACGGTAGAATGGAACAAAATTTCTCCAGCTTTCTGTTCTGACACGAATAGGTCAATCACTGGAAGATCAAATAAGCTGAACTCTGCTGAGATGATCTGCTAACATGTTGGAGATTCCTGGAAAATAGGTTGCTTACAGAACAGTTCGATACTTATATGTCCATTGCCATATTCTTAATCACTTCTAAGCAGAGTCCATGAATAATTCAAACTAATGAATTATCAGTTTGAATTAGAATGTTTTTCCCCATGAAAAGGCGTATGAAAGTTGACAAAATGTATTTTATTGCTCTCGGTTCCAATAGTTTGATCTGAAAATGTCTCCACTAGGAACAAAGTTCTTTGTATTCAAAAGGGTCCCGGGTGGGCACCCCAGCCTTTTGTGGAGGCATCTGTTGCTAATGTTACTTGAAGGAGGCAACAGAAAAACACAAAGGTTCAGCCACTAGCTCAAATCTTGCTTCATGTTCTTTGAAGCATGAACCTTGATTGTCAAAGGTTGAGTCAGCTGATCCTATTGACAATGGAGACCGCATTATAGATGGTGGATATGCAGGCAGGTTAATGGAACTACGTGAATGAATGCTGCCATATAATCTAAAATAACCAGTTCTTTTCTAGCTGTTAAACATTGTATGTTCCAACAGCTTGTGAATGGGAAACCTTAAGAGTACTCGCTCGATTCAAAGGGAGAAAAGCTCTCTCCTGTAGTGAATCTATCCATGTGTCAAATTTTATTTTCTGGGTCAGCACTAGATTCAACTTCTTGTAATTTATCAGAAATCCCAGTTTCTGTAGAAATTGAACTGTATTTTGCCAGGAGATTAGAATGCTAGGGTGTTCCAGATTTGGGAAGACTTGATGATGTTAAGTGACTAGAGAGGGCAACTGGTGGAGTTGTGACTTTATAAAAATTCAGACAAGACTTGGGCTGAACTTTGTTGCGTAGCTATAGGTTGGCAGCATTCATGCCTCCAAGTAAGAGCCAGAAGTTGTTGCTGTGGCTGTTGTGCAGGAAGTGGTGAAAGAAAGTATCTTTGAAATGGTCGGAAGGGGTGTCTCTGGTAGCAGGGCCTCTTAAAAGCACAGAAAGTGTCTCAAAGAGTGTTGCTCAGGCCACACACTGAGGAGACTAGACCACTGTCACTTATAGAAAACATGGATCAGCGCTAGCCACCAAGCACAGGGAACAGCTCATCTCATCCTGCTGGGAATCATGAATCAGACGTCCCTTACAAGCACATGCTCCTCCACCATCATGTGCCAAGAACAGATATTTTTCTTTGGAAGTGATCAAACCTCATGGCCTAATATTTCCTTTGTTAGTCTCTGTACCAGGCTCGGGATTAGCTAAAAAGACTGGCTAAATAGCAGTACTGGGCATTGTACCATAAGAAGCCACTTTAGGCTACCAGAAGTTGCATTACCTGGCCGGTGTATGCTAAGAGAAGTGGAATATTGCCTAAAAATCTGTATGCCCTTTAAAGAATCGTTTTCTGATCAGTGTCACAAAATCAGAGCCGGGAGATTGGGAATCTTTTCAGTACAGTACCAGTGAAGCAGGCAGCAGGAAGGAAGTAATTGAGAGAGAGAGAGAGTAAAGATGGTCTTTGATCAGATCTTAGGGCAGGAAACAATGTGGGTGGAATTCAAGAGAGTCTCCATGACAAGGTTTAAATTAGCTTCATGCGGATTCCAGCAGCCTCTCTGTTCTCATGAAGTACAGATGCATGAAAACAATGCAAACATTGTTTTACTAGGTCCCTCATTTTAGGGTCATCCATGCTCAGGCAACGCACAGAACGTTGGATACTGCAGTTTATAAATAAGTAAATAGGATCGAGGTGTCATCACCAATAATATGCTGAAATCCTCTGCTTAATGTGCAGCAGCAGCCAAGAAAGCAAACAGAATGCCAGGGATTATTAGGAAAGGAAAGGAGAATAAAACAGAGAATATCATAATGCCTCTGTATCACTCCATGGTGCGACCTCATCTTGTGTTCATATATCATACACAAACAGAATGCTGGGGATTATTAGGAAAGGAATAGAGAATAAAACAGAGAATATCATAATGCCTCTGTATCACTCCATGGTGTGACCTCATCTTGTGTTCATATATCATACACAAACAGAATGCTGGGGATTATTAGGAAAGGAATGGAGAATAAAACAGAGAATATCATAATGTCCCTGTATCACTCCATGGTGCATCCTCATCTTGTGTTCATATATCATACACAAACAGAATGCTGGGGATTATTAGGAAAGGAATGGAGAATAAAACAGAGAATATCATAATGTCTCTGTATCACTCCATGGTGCATCCTCATCTTGTGTTCATATATCATACACAAACAGAATGCTGGGGATTATTAGGAAAGGAATGGAGAATGAAACAGAGAATATCATAATGCCTCTGTATCACTCCATGGTGCGACCTCAATTTGAGTATTGTGTGCAGTTCTGGTCACCGCATCTCAAGAAAGACGTAGCAGAATTAGGAAAGATACAGAGAAGGGCGACGAAAATGATAGAGAAGATAAAACAAATTCACCTATGAAGAAAGTCTAAAGAGGTTAGGACTCTTCAGCTTGGAGAAGAGACAGCTGAGGAGAGATATGATAGAGGTCTATAAAATAATGTGTGGACAATCAGTTGTTTAATCTTTCACAAAGTACAAAGATCAGGGGACACACAATGAAGTTAGTTACTGGGCAATACATTTAAAACTAATAAGAGAAAATATTTTTTTCTCAACACATAATTAAGCCCTGGAATTCACTGCCAGAAGATGCAGTGAAAGCTTATAGTATAGCTGCGTATAAAAAAAAAAAAAGGTTTGGACAAGTTCTTGGAGGAACAGTCCATTAATCATAAGGTGGAGTTGAAAATCTACTGCTTATTCTTGGGATAAACAGCTTGAAATCTTATCTTGGGATCCTGCCAGGTACCTGTGACCTGGATTGGCCACTGTTGGAAACAGGATACTGGGCTTGATGGAATTTTGGGTCTGACCCAGTAGGGCAAGTCTTACGTTTTTATTTACTTTTTAATTTACAAAGTTTTATATTCCGCTTATAGTAGTGAAACTATTCTAACCAGTGATCAAGACGTAGAGTTTAGACCACAACAAATAATAAAACAGTATAACACACAAAATCATGCTTTACCATGAAATGACTTATCCTATCAACAGGATAATTGTTAGCCTCAATAACAAAGGCCCCGATGGTAAAAAATCTCTAATCCCAGCAGCCTGGAGATGAAACTTGAAACGGAGGGCGCACACAGTAAGTACTTACTGACCGAACACAGGAACGTAAGACACTCGCTAATCCAAGAGAAAGGAAGGACCATAACCATGTAGAGCTTTATGCACTAATGTCCAACTTTAATTGAATGCAATCTGCATTTTAACCACTGTTTTTTCTCCTCTTTATCAAATTTTATCCTCACAAGTATAATTTATACAAAGAAACAGGCCGATTCAGAAAAACGAGCGGGAGAGCAGGCACGCGCCCGCTCTCCCGGAGTGCACACAGGCCACTCTCCTGGGCGCGCAGTTCAGGAGGGTGGCCTATGCAAATTAGGGCCCGCAGTAAAAGGAGGCGCTAGGGTCACTAGCGCGTCCCTAGCGCCTCCTTTTTGACAGGAGTGGCGGCTGTCAGCGGGTTTGACAGCAGACGCAGGTTCTCAAACCCGCTGACAGCCACGGGTTCGAAAAACGGACGCCGGCATAATTGAGCGTCCGTCTTCCGACGGACGGCCTCCCACTTAATATCGCCATGATATTAAGTGGGAGGGTGCACAGAAAAGCAGTTTTTACTGCTTTTCTGTGCACTTCCCCGGTGCCGGCCGAAATTAGCATTAATTTCTGAAAGTAAAACGTGCGGCTTGGCTGCACATTTTACTTTCTGTATCACGCAGGAATAACTAATAGGGCCCATCAACATACATTTGCATGCTGCGGGCACTATTAGTTTCAGGGGGAGGGGTTTTGGATGAGCATTTTCGACACGCTATTACCCCTTACTGTATAAGGGGGTAAAGCTAGTGCGTCGAAAACGTGTGTCCACACCTGGGCTAACAGTGCGCGCCACCGGAGAGCACTGTACTGTACCGGCCTGAAAATGAGGTATAGCATCGACATAAAATACAGGAAAATGCTACCAAAGCAAGACAAACATTAATAAAGATATATCAGAGTTCTGTTTATCCCCCAGTATGTCCACAATATTGTGGGGAGATCCCAAGGAAAAATAATGTAAACAAACCTGACCGAAGAATGTGCACATTGGATCAAGGTGTGCTGTCTGGGCAGAACCGTTTTTCTGCAGTACCCCTGTAAATGCCCGAGTACCCTAAATAATTAGACCTTGTACAATTTAATAACTGACAATGCATTTGCCAAGTGTATATTTCAATGGTCTGCATCACCTTAAACACATCAGGGAATAACTAGACACTGAGCCAAAAACAAATTATTCCTAGAACAAAAGAAAACAGTATTTTTGGCATGGTTGACTCTCCAGGAGTGCTGCAAGAGCCAGGCTAGCATGGACACTGGAACTTGCTCACTAGCTGCAGGCGAGTCTGCCGCACACGTCTTCTATGGAAGCTAATGCACCCGCGTTCTAGTTCAAACCTAGGCAAGGTTTCTCATCCAGATATTTCTGAAACGTATCCCGGGCCCTCTTGAGCCAACCTGAAGGCCAGAAATGAATCATGGTTTAGTTGACACTGGGACCCCGATGATATGGGGGGAATAACATTTAATCCACATATTTCACCATAAACGCTCAGATCACAAAACAAAGGACTCTTAGAAATCCCGACCATTAAAAAATTCCCATCTAACGCAAACTAGAGAAAGAGCAATTTCAGTCGCTGGACCAAAACTATGGAACTCCATGTCAGAGGACCTGCGAACAATAACAGACATTAAAAAATTTAAGAGCAAGTTGAAGACTTGACTATTCCAAAATGCTTCCCGTCTGACAGAAGCCTCCAGTTCGCCACGAGTCAGACAACCAAATATGTAGTGATCATTACCCCACACCCCTAACCCCTCCATAACCCAGTTATGCTTTCCTAAACATGTCTGTCTCTCAAATGCACCCTTTGACTCTAAATGTTTACCTAGTGCACTCTCTGTACGTACGTCTACCTCTACTTTCATTATTTATTTAGGCGTGTCAAACCTGCATACCGTTATGAACTAGTGATTTTTCATGTGGAATGACGGTATATAACACACATAAATAAACAAACCTGGCTTCTCCGACTATTCAGAGGGCCCAAGACAAAGAAGGCCTGACAACACCAACACAGCTACCTCCTATCCACTGCCAAGCTGTCAGTCAGCTGGTGAATTCCAGATCACTTAAAAGTGATTCATACTATCAATGAATGCTCAGACATCTTAGGGTTAAGAGAGACCTGGTTGGATGCAATTCTTATACTGGGGGAGTCCCAGTGTATGAATTGCACCCAACAGGTTTCACCGTCCAACATCAACACAGGCCAGAGAATTGCAGTGGTGGAATGGTGGCAACCCTGTTACAAGATCCAAACTGCAGAGTCCCCCTTACGCAGGTATTAGGATCAGAAAGTCTAACAGTGCACTTGGGATCTGAGAACTCAGTAAGCGCTACCCTGGTCTACCAAGCCTCTCATCCATACCAGAGCTCCACAAACTCCACAAAGGAGTAGCCTTCAGCTTTCTTAAGCTATGGGCGAGTAGAAACACCAACATCCAAAACTGCCGATTTTCTTGTCACCATGGCAGCGCTATGGTTTAATAAATCCCCAACTCACAAGAAGGGATATGGGGTCACCATACCAGAGCAGATTAGCAGTACCAAGCCTGCACCACTATCGTGGACTGATCACTATTAAAGCTCTTGAAACAGCGATTTAAAACAGAGCTCCTACTACAACCCTGAAGAAATCAGAGATAAGAAAAAAAAGTCAAACCACTTTCTAGAGGCACTAATTATTGTTGTGTGGATTAGACACGGACACCAGTGGCAGAGCAAATAGATTCCTGGAATATAAAATTGCCCTACTCAAATGCTCCCAAGAGCTCTGGTCCCTGGGGCACCTAAGGATGATCACTGGAACACAAGAGACCAAATCCCACATGACCACAACAGAAGCACAAAAATATGTCTTCCAACAAAGCAAACAAGAGACTTTTTAAATTAGTAAATGGCCAGCTACAACCCCCCTCCACAAGAGAACCAAACTACGCCCTCAAAATTACATCTGTAATGACTTTGCCTCCTCCTCCTCCTATTTTCCTAACACAAAGGATCTGTCGGAACCTGGAAGCCCTTTGCTGATGAACCAGAGGAAGGGAGCACATCTCTAGGCCTTCTAAGAACTAAAGAGAGTCTGGGATTCAGATGAGAGTCTCGGAAATATTCTGACTAGCCTACGGCCAACATCCTGCTCCTTCAACCCATGGCCATCTAAGCTAGTGAAGTTGGCACATGGGACTCTCTCAGAATGGGTTACTAAAACTGTGAACTCTTTCACAGAAGTGTTCCTGCCAAATGCACTAAAAAGAGCAGCGTTCCCCCTGCTAAAAAGGATAAACTAAACTACTGCCTAGTGTCAAACATCCCATTCTAGGAAACTCGGAGCAGGTGGTATGTACTCACCTGAATGCTTGGCTGGAAGAAAGTAACTGGCTTGATCCAGGTCACTCAGGTTATGGGACCTGGATAAGGAATAGGCTGTCCTTGTCTTCCTGCTATATCTTCAAAGAAACCGGGACAGGGGACTGGCTTCGGGGATGGTGCTGCTGGACTTCTCAGCAACAGTTGATCACCATCATGCTATCGCAATTGGAAGAGGGTGGTTTGAATGCAAAGTACTAACCTGAGTCAAATCCTGTCTGTCTGACGAGCAACAGTCTGTACAGCTCATGGATATTTCATTTGCATCTTAGGCCTTAACCTTGGGGTCCCACAGGGATCTGTCAACAACTCCTTCATGTCACTAGCTCAGCTGACAATCTTTTGACTTAAAATTCTATATTTGTATGGATGATGTACAGCTTCCCACCCAAAAGCTCTGAGAAAGTTAACTGCATGTCTCACACCTATGCAAAAACGGCAAACTCCATTTGAACCCAAGTAAAACAAAGATTTTGGGGGCTCAAAGTGTGGGCAGGCGGCTCACAACTTTAAAATCCAATTCAGAAACAGGAACTCCTTCAGTGTAGACTATGCTTCCCAAATCCCGTCAACATTTAAAAGTTGTTCCTTCCATCTGTGATAACTAGGAAAATACTGTCCATTAATTGAGAAGGCAAGTTTAGTCACAGTAATCCATGCCGCAATTATCTAACAGCTGGATTACCGTCATGTGCTCTATAAAACGGACCAACAAGTATTTACACCAGCTTTCGCTAATTCAGAAAACCGAAGAGAATGACTGTTAAAGGGATGCAAGCAACACCATCACATCACACCCATCTCCAAAAACCACATCGGCTTCCAGTTCTCAACAGGGACAAAAGTAAAACTTTCACTCTAATCTTCAAGTCCCTAAGAGGACGCAGACCAAGTTATCGGAAGGATGGGTAATCTTTCTATGCCCCTGCTAGGCCTTTAAGATCCTTGCAAGAAGCTCTCAATAAAGAGATTTTTTTTTTAAACAAGATTCTTGCAAGAAGCTTCCTTAAATTTTACCCATCATTGAAAACAAATAAAAAAAAAGGTCCAATACCGGTCAGTGAGCCTTCTTGGGAGCAGAACCTACCCTCTGAAACTCTTCTAGAAGAGGTCTACTTAACCTAGAACTACCTCAAATTCACAAAAAAGGTGAATCCCTGGCTTTTCTGCTAGGTCTATAAATGGGTGACATGTCACTGAACTTGGGAACCTCCTGGGCTATGATGTTCACATTGAAATTGCAAGGAAATGTTTTTAAAAACCTGAAAATAAAAGGTCCCTATATGTAGCTTAAGAGTTCTGCAGCTTACTGGTCAAACTTGCACTTATCTAACTTGGCAAATAACCTGCAGCACCTTAGAGAAGCTAGGGCCTGATGTACCTGCTGGACATGGTCTGCTGTGTTCTCCGAGATCAAAATGTCACCTACACAGACTATTCCGCATCAACCCAGCATGTCCCAGAACAGTTCATTCATGAAGTTTTGAAACATAACCAGTGACTTTCTTAATACAAGTGGCATTATTAAATATATAAAGTGTCCATACTGTATGTGGTGCAAAAGACCATCTTCCACTCACTTCCCAAATACAAACTAGATTATAGACTCCTCTGACATCCAATTGGTGAAGGCTGAAGCTGTGTCATAAGCTCAGTAATGATGTATAGGGGATAACTGTGGTGAATGGTGTCTGATCTGAGCACCGAATACACCACAAATGTTATTAAAATCTATAAATCAGCCAGCGCATAGGGCGCAGTGCAGTCTATTAGCCAATTTGAAAGAGTTCTCTCTGCAACTGTGACTCCTAGTTTATTCAGATCAAAAGATACAAACAGTTGAGAGCCTTTCCGATGGAGGTTGAGTTCTCCTTAGGCAACAGATTAGAACTGTCTTACAGTGCAAGGAATGAACAGCCTTCGCACCAGCATGAGCCTTGGGGAAAAAGGTGGGAAGAACTATAGTTTGGATTGATGTGAAAAGCCAAAACCACCTTTGGAAGAAACAAAGAGTATGCAGGACCACCCTGACATAGAGGAACTGAAGATAAGGTGAATAAGACACCAGATCTTATATCTCATCAAGCAGAAATGATTGCAATCAGAAATAACACCTACCAGGTGAGAAACTTCAAGAAAACACAAGGGATCAGAGCGTCCAAGGGAGGGTTCACGAGCTGGGTTAAAACAAAACATTGAGATCCCAAAGCACTGGAGGTTTAGCAGTCAGAGGTTTTGAGTGCCTTTCATGAATTTGGACACAAAAGGATGACTAGATATTGGAACTCAACTTGTTGAGGGTACACTGCAATGATGCTAAGATGTATTTTCTCTGAAGATGTATCCAGTCCTGATGAAGACAAAAACAGATAATGGAGCAAGTCACACTGTTTGCAAGTAAACAGATCCAGAGCCACAGCCTGACCTCAGGCCAATAACCTCTTCCACCGAATCCATAAGATCTCCAAGTTGAAGTCTTTCTGGCAGAGATCAAGATATGCGGGAGGGAGGCTGATCTAACAAGGGCCTCTTACGCATGGGACTCAGGGTGGGACTCCCCTGCTGTGGGAGAAAACATGCCCTATCTTTGAATCCTATGCCCGGTAGCTCCTGCAGAGGACTATCAACTGGTGTGGGAAAGAGACATTCCTAACCAATTCAGCAAGCTGATCCACCGATTGTCATGCTTTCTGAGCTGGAGTTGGGAAAGACAACCTCTTCAGAAACCCCAACAGGTTCATCCTCCAACTACTGAAGGAAAGCTGATAGATCCGGTGAGCGAGGATGCTCCCTATGACTTCTCAAAGCCAAAGAGTGTGCAAAGTAGGACAACCAGCATCTACATCACTGACATTATGGAAATTACAAATGAGATCGGTGGAGGTGGTGTTTTCAATCACTGAGCCAACTTTGCGAATGAATGCTTGCTCCACACTGATACTACTAGTGAATGAGTGCTGCTAGCTGTGCCAAGCATGCGTTCTACCCCAATGGAGGTGCCAAGTGAGTACCCCATGCTGCTGGATATGTTCTCCCTGACAATAGCAACACATGAATGAGCTCTCCATGCCAACTGTCGCTCCTTGTGACCTTGGGCAAGTCACTTTACCCTCCATTGCATCAGGTACAAACTTAACACTGTAAGCCCTCTGGGGATAGGGAAATAGCTACAGTACCTGAATGTAATCTGCTTCGAAGTGCTGAAAAGCAGAAAATAGAAATCAGATAAATAAAAATAAATATCTCCAACTGAGACTTAGGCACCACAGGATCTGAGAAGCATTAATGACTTGGTGCCAAGAGGGTCTTTCGTGTCAAGAATGAAGAGAGGATCTGCATTGGTTTGGCTCCTCAAAGTCAGCGCCAACTAGAGGCCCTCAGTTGTGCAGCCAGGAGCCATCACCTTCTTTTCTGGCTCCAGAGGACACACGAGGTACATGAAACACACCAACTCCTCACACTATTATATCAAGGACCGCTACGTTTCCCGATGGCTGGACTGGCGGTGCTCTGGGTCCCAGTAACATTCTACATTTGAGAGAGCTTGCTGGTGTTTGTGCCATATAAACTACAACTGAACGTGAACCTAAGTGACATGGAACATTTAGACTTTCAATACTTCTCAAATCCCTCTGCTCTGCTTGTGGACAAGGTGCAAACTATTACTTAGGCCTCTGTGACAGGTGAATGTGGCCCTCTGTGCTGCTCAACTCTATACAAAGGCGACAGAGACACCAAGAGAACACATTTTATCATCGCAGTAAGAGTGCCTTCAAAATGGAGGGCAATGCCAACACCTTACTGTCTTTTGAGTTTAGTCTGAGCCATTTAAGCGTTTTCTAAAACCAAGAGAGGAAATGAAACTACTATGGCTAAAAGTAGCTCACTGGGGAAAAAAAAAGAGTCTAGTATGAAAAAGAACGCGAGTTTAATCTGAAGAACAGATTCAGATTCCTTTAGCAAGACATGTAAAATTATCCTAGCTCCCTTAACCTCCAGCCACTCTACCACAACTCTCTCCCCCACGGCAAGGAGAAGAGCAGCAGGGTCCCGTCTGCCTCCTCTGCCACCCACTCGCAGGGGGTAGCCCAGCACCGCTGATAGCAGCAGTCGGGCCTAGACGGGGCCTTACATGCTGCCCACTGAAGAGTAAGACTGGAAGGGAGCTGTGCTGGCGAGGCCCTGCACTCCCGCGTCATGCGACAGAAGGAGGCTGCAAGTGCAGTGCCTCACCTTCTGTTTCTCACGGCAGGGGCAGCAGCTTGCACTGTGCTGCTAACAAGGCAGGAGTGGGGGCAAGAGAGTGAGACTGGAAGGGGGTCCCAGTGAATCTGTGCCTCTACCTCTCCTGCCCAATTCCCGGTACCATCACTAACATCTCCCCCAGCAAAAACGGAGAAATCAACTGGACAGAGAAATGCAAGAAATCTGAGTTTATATAAAAAAAAGTGTTTTTAAAAGGCACATTGTTAATAGGCAAATATATGCAAAACCATGCAAATGTGAAGAGTCTGCCAGGGGGCCCTGGTTACGAGTGACTCGCTGGAGGAGGAGACGTTGTGCCATCGACCTTTGAATGAAGCGTCAGGGGGAGATGGCCGAGTGGGCGATCTGTGAAGAGCAGGTTGCAGCAGTCTATGTGGGAGGTGACGAGAGCGTGGCAGCGGCTTTGCAAAGGAAAGGACATATTTTGGTGCTG
The DNA here is from genome assembly GCF_901001135.1 of Rhinatrema bivittatum. Classification (NCBI taxonomy): domain Eukaryota; kingdom Metazoa; phylum Chordata; class Amphibia; order Gymnophiona; family Rhinatrematidae; genus Rhinatrema; species Rhinatrema bivittatum. The sequence goes on along the minus strand of NC_042627.1, from coordinate 80,871,720 downwards.
TTAAAGAAGGACATTTTACCAGTACTTTGGATACGAGCAGAGTCAGAGATGGAAAGTAAGACTAAGAAGGAAAACAGGACGGCACATAAGATGTAAAACATTAATAAAGCAGGCCAAGAGAGAATCGGAGGAGAGACGTGACTGAGAAAAAAGCTAATAAAAATGTCTTCAACACAGGAAATCCTAAGGAAGTCGGCTGGGCCAGGAGAAGACCTAAATGAATTATTTACTCGGATCTTCACTGAGGCCACACCTGAACCATTCTTTGTAGGGGGTTTCAGAGGAACTGAATCTGGAAGAGGTGCTAGAGCAAACCGGATAACTAAATAGTATCAAATCGCTGGGACCTGAGGATATTCGAAAGGAACTCGAATGCAGAACTGCAACGGTGGTAGCAAGTGGTGCCCCTCAGGGAGGGGCGAGCAAGGGTGCAGCGCCCTCAGCTGGAGGCGCCTAGGCCTCGTCTACAGCACTGGTTCTCAACTTTTTCCCCATCGTGACGCACCTGACAGACCACGCTCACACGTGTGACCCACTGCTCATTACAAGTCACGGCGGAAATAAAAAATAAAGGCCCAGTATTATTTTTATTGTTAAGAATGACACAAGGGAAAGATACATATTCTGTCTGAACAGAAATTGCATAAACTGTAAACATCCCACACCAAAACAGCACCAATTTCCAGCACTTAACAGTAACCACCTTACCTAAGAAAAGGCAACACTGAAAATATTACACCGGGCCTTAAGACACCAATACATCTCCTATTATGAAAACGGACCAAGCCAGGCTGCTATAGAGCCCTACACAGAAACTACACGCCAGCAGAGAACCTCGCCTCAGTTACATGTGCTGACCCTCACCTAACAAAGAATAAAGAGACCAAAACGCATAACTAGAAGCATGCAGACAGAAACTGAACTGGGAACTGCAACAAGCCAGAGTCTCTGTATGCAGTGCAACAAAGGAAAAATAGAAACATCACCCATCATTATAAAACAAATCAAGAAATATAAAATCAGTAGCAGTAAAACCATATTAACAAAAAGAACAGATTATTTCAAAGTAGCTGATGCGTGGAATATCCAATAATTAAAAACTCATATAAAACATTTCCAGATACCAACAAAATATTTCAAAATAGCAGACACAAAGACCCAGTAATGAAAAATAACAAGGATACAAAAAATGTTTTGCTCTGCATACCTGGGAACGTTTAATATCCAGGTGCCCTGAGATTGTTTTGAATTAGCAGGAGGAGGGATGGTTTGCTTGGAACTTTCTCCTCTCTCTCTCACATGCTCTCAGTCGCTCACATATACACAAACTTTCTCTCTCACTTATAGGGGCTCTTAATTACACATTTACACACATGCTGTCTATCTTTTCACGCTTACACACACACACACACAGGCTTTCAATCACACACATACATGCTGTCTTTTATCTCACACACAGACTCATTCATATGCTTACAAACATGTCCTCTCTTTCTCTCATTTACACACAGGCTCTCAATCACATACTCACATGCTCCCTCACCTAAACCGGCTCTCACATACTCACGTGCTCCCTCACCTAAACCAGCTCTTAATCACACACACTCTCTTTCACATGTACAAGCTCTCAATCAGTCACATACATGCTATCGCACTCACACACACACAGGATCTCAAACACACATGCTTGCTCATTCACTCACTCTCCCTCCCCCCCAAACTAGTGGCAGCAGCAGCCTCCTCCACTTCTAACCCTAAAGGCGGCAGCTACTTACTTCATTTTCAGCCCTCGTGGAGCAAGGAGTCCTATCTGCCGCAGGGATTGACTACGTTCTTTGTTTTTCTCCGAGCCGCGCTGCTCATTCCTCAGGCCGACGCTGCCTGCACTAGCATGGTCTCTTCTTCCTGCGCACGCACCCGCTGCTCACCACTTCTGGGCTGCGCTGGGGGGGGCAACAGGAAGAAGAGAGCAGGCCGGTGTCGCCGACTCCAGCTCTCCTGCTACGTTCCACCTGGGCTATCAGCATTTTAAGCCCAGGTGGAGGACCTATCTTGCTCGGGTAGAGGGAGCAGCTGGGTCAGCAGGGGACCAGGAAGTGTCACGACACACAGGTTGAGAACCACTGGTCTAGAGGGTCAGGAAACATGAAGGCTGTTGGGGGGAAGTGCCCTGGCCCGGATGGATATCTAGTCAACCTCTACAAGAGGTTTCTGCTGACCTAGATACCTTTTTAGTGAGAACGTTTAATCACGTTGGGAATTTGGATGGGACCCTTGGGGACATGGCCAAGAACCATATCGCCCTGATATTTAAAAAGAGGAGGAATCCCTTAGATTGCGAATCCTATAGGCCCATTTCCCTTTTAAATTCTGATATAAAGATACTCACTAAATAAAGTGCTACAACCGAAGTTGGACACCTTTCTTGGGGGTTTAATTCACCCAGATCAAACAGGATTTGTCAAAGGGAGGGTATCCATGACTAATAGTAGACGAGGCTTTAATATTCTGCACCTAGCTAAAACCTAGACGTTGTCGAGACTTGTTGGACTCCTTAGATGCTGAGCATTTGACAGGGTGCCCTGGCCTTTTATGTTTGCTGTCCTTCAGGAGAATGGATTTCTTGTTCGATATCTGGCCTGGGTACACGCGCCCATCTGCTGTCAAATGGGTCATTAACATTCTTTTTTCCCATTCAACCGGGTACGAGACACTGTTTGACCTTGTGATTGAACAGTTAGCTGCGACTATCAGTGTGAATCCGGACATTAAAGGAATAAACAGTCTCCATATATGCAGATGATCTTCTGTTGATTGTCACAGAACAGGGCTGGCGTTTCTGAATCTTGTCACTAGATTTGGGGAAATGGGTTATAAATTGAATTATGATAAATCCAAAATCCTTCAGATAGGGTAGAGGAGTAAGCTTCCATACTGTTTTTCGGACATGGAGGGTGGTAAAGGAGGGTTTTCAATATTTGGGGTTTTTTTTTTTTTTTAAGTCCACAGGGACATAAGTCTTTTCATGAATAATTACACACCGGCGGTGGCAAATATCAGGCAACATTTCAAAGACTGGGCTGGACACATTAATTTGGTTAAATTGCCTAGACTTCCTAAGTTACTTTATATCTTACACCCCCCCGGCACCAGTGTTCACTGACCCGCAGAGCCTGGTGAGAGGATCTATTTGGGATTGCAGCCCTTGCAAAGCGTCAGGATGCTGGGTGGGTGGCCCTTTTCTGCCTGTTTCCTGGTTTGTACAAGTAGTCCTATCATTGCACATCCCGTAAACGTGTGGCGCCAGGCGGGGGTGAACTGCTTCTGCCTCTGAACCCTATTTATACGAGCTGCACTCTCTCGCCCGTGTTTAGGGGTTGGAGAGAAAAGAGTTGGTCCTCATGGAGCAGCTGCAGAATGAGGAAGGATTTCTGTTTTACCAAGACTTGATGGAGGTATACGAGCTGCAGGCTGCCTATCTGCAGCTTAAGGCAAATCGATTGAGCTTACAGGCTCCCTTATGCCAGCTTAATAGGATGGAAAGCTACTTGTGTGCTTTAAAAGCGCGGTCCAAAGGGATAGCGAATATGTATTGGGGCCGAGTCTCCGACTTGGCTTATAGTTGCTTGGAATGACAATCTAGGGCCAGAACTCTATGCTAAAGCAAGGAAAAAAGGTATGGATAGCAGCGCAGCGGAATTCCATATGCCGTACCGGACTGCAGTTTACTGTGCAAAAATGTTCTTAACATATGACACCTATTGCTGGAAAAGGTGCGGGGAATAGTGTACCTATGTTTATATGCGGTGGCATGGTCCTGGGATATCCTGGTTTGAGGGGGGAAGTTACACAGGAGATGTCTAATATCCTGGGTATCCCCGTTAACATGCACCCAATTCTAGGCACGCTGAGTGCATGGCAGGGTCTCTTCGACCGCTAGCGCGCCAATTAATCTTAGCTGCTAGATTCACCATTGCACAGTTTGGGAAGACACCCATCCATGGACCACGGTGGGGGCAAGTGGCGATACGATGGGGTAAATATCTTGACTTTATTAATGTACAGATCTAGAAAGTTTTGATTTTTATATTCTGCTTTTTGACACTTCAAAGCAGATTACATTCAGGAACTGCAGGCATTTCCCTATCCCCAAGGGGCTAAGGTTACTCAGTCTAGAAGAAAGAAATTTCTAACGATGCGCTCTGAAGTGATACAGATCCCATGTAAATGTTCTGTTAAATATCAAGATCAGAATTATATTTTTTACCCCTCCCAATTAAGGGGGTTCTTGGATTCACGTCCCTAATGTACCCCTAGCTTGGCAAATGTAATGTTCGGTAAATCTCACTAAGTAATCTTTTTCTTTAAATTTGTCACACTAATTTCAGAGCATATTTCTTTTATTTAAACAGTGCTGTATATAATTACAGATGTATATGAATCCGAAATACTATTTCTTCTTTCTATATTCTCTGGCACTGTAATTTCTCCAAAAGATTTTTGCTTGTGATTATTGAAAATGCTGATAAATAAAAAATTTAAAAAAAAAAAAAAAAGAGACTCACAGGCCGATGCAATAAATGCGCTCTGCCTAGCGTACAGGTTTACGTTCGGTTGGACGTGCGCGACTAGCACCCAATGCAAAGGGGATGAGTGCGCCCAAACTGATTAGCGCTCATCACATGTAAATTCCATGCAGATGAGGCTATTCGCTATCCCCCCGCCGGATCCTAACGTGCACTTCTCAATGCAGCAAACTCTCCTCCAGTCCCGGAGCTGGCGTCAAGGCCTCATGGCACCAGCTGCTTTCCAAGACGACGCTGCTGGGTGATTTATACCCCCTACCAGAACCGGATTCTCAGGTAGGGCGAGTCAAACACAGCACGAGCTTGAAAACGTTCCCTTGCAGTAATTCAGAACTGAACATGTCGGGCCAAGCTGTCCCCGTGTTCCAGTGCCAAGGAAGTATCTGTACCGCCGCTGAACTTCTTCCGAACACAAACCGGAATTTCACCAAGGGGCCGATGCAGTTCTGGGGGCACAGCCGCCTCTCAGCGCGGGGAATCTCAATTTGCCTGCCAGCAGTTCATTTTAATATTGTATTGGGCGCCCAGGAGAGGTGGCTGTGTGGGCGTTTTCTACTGCATCATCCCCTCAGTGCAAGCAATACAGAGGGTCAGCAAAAGATGGTAGTCCCTGCATACTCAGGCCTCAAAGCTCACGGTATAGGATTTTGGTGCAGACCTGCACCATTTGGGTTGCATTTCTCCAGACTATGTCTATCCTTTTGGAAGTAAGCCCGCCCTATTCTAGGTGAGGCCTCGCCAGTGTACATCAACTCTTTTTTGTTCGTTCTCTCTCTTCCTATGTATCCCAGAATCCTGCACCAGAGCTTTCCCCTCATCCCAGAGCTCCCTCAGATTTCTGCCCCCCCAAATACACTGGCGCTGCGCTTCTTTGCACCAAATCTCAACGGCCAAGCATTCAAGCACTCACGTCTCATTCTGTCTACTCCCTCAGGAGGGTCAACGCTCTGGCACGTCTGTGTGACATTTGCAAAAAGGCAAACTTTTGCCTCCATCTCTTCCTCAATAATCGTTCACAAAAAGGTGAATTTTAAAAGCTGCGCGCGGGGGTACGTACGTGTGGGCCTGCGTCTAGGAAGGCAGCTATTTTATAACATGCACGCGTGTTATAAGATAGTCTGGCCTCATGCACAAATGTGCTGAATTTTAAATGATCGTTGCATATGTGCGCACAAATCCCGCTTCTTCGACATAAGGGGGGAATTTTTAAAAGGGACGTGCACTGACTCCATTGCCAGGTTTCCCAGATAAGGAACAGGTCTTCCAAACCCCTTTGGTTTAATAGCCTTGCTTCTCCCGTTAGCCCCGATCCTTCAAACCCCGCTGATCCGCCTCGATTTTTTTTGTGATCACTTTCACATCATCTCTAATACAGAATTTATGCACAAATTTCAGGTTAAAATCCTGGAGTGTCCGTGCCCCGCGTATCCAGCAGGCTTTCAAAACCAGCTCGGCCTGCAGCGCCTGATTGATGCGCACATTGGGCTTTTAAAATTCACCTTAAAGACATTGAACCGGACCGGCACCCCCACTAATATCATCGAAAAAACAGTCAACAATCAACTCACAGAACACCTTGAAACCTATAATGTTCTACAGCCTGCACAACATGGTTTCAGAAAATTCTTCAGCACTGAAACCCTCCTCCTCTCTCTCACTGATACCATCCTCAGAGGCCGCGACAAAGGCAAATCTTTCCTCCTGATACTTCTTGATATATCCGCCGCCTTTGACACCATCAATCACAGAACTCTCCTCACCAGACTTAAAGAAATTGGTCTCCAAGACACCACAATCAAATGGTTCAACTCCTACCTCTCAAACAGATCCTACATCGTCAAAACGAACTCATCTGAATCCTCTCAAGTGCCCCTCACTCATGGAGTCCCACAAGGTTCTTCACTATCCTCAACCCTATTTAACATTTACCTCATCCCACTATGCAAATACCTTTCAGAGGCAAACCTCACCTACTTCATCTATGCAGACGACATACAAATATTACTCCCCATAAACAAGTCCATCCAACTAACCATGGAAAAATGGAACAAACTCAGCTCAAATCTATCCCACTTGCTATCTCAATTATCACTATGCCTCAACCAAGCCAAAACAGAAATCATTCACATCCACGATGACCGTCCCTCTCATCCACTCAAGTGCACCCCCTCCGACCACCCAGGAAGCTCAACCAACCCGGGAGTGCCACAAATCTCACCCACGCCGTCCACAAGAAACCTAGGCGTAACAATCGACAGCCAACTCAACTTTAAACGACACATCTCCAATACAATCAAGGATGGATTCTTCAAACTCCAGACACTAAAAAAACTCAAACCCCTTCTCCAAGAGCACGATTTCCGAACAGTCCTTCAATCAATTATCTTCACAAAACTTGACTACTGCAACTCCCTCCTCCTTGGCCTACCAGAAACCCACATCAAACCCCTCCAAGTGCTACAGAACGCTGCCGCCAGAATCATCACCAACAACAAAAAATCCTCCCACATCACACCCACTCTCAAAGAACTCCACTGGCTACCCATTACACAAAGAATCCAGTATAAAACCCTCACCCTCATGCACAAAAAAATAAACAACAACAATATGAACTGGCTAAACAACGGAATACAACCTTACCCTACTCAAAGAACTCTCAGATCCACCAACACTGGCCTCCTAGCCGTACCCAATCTCAAATCTGCACACCTCAACGTCACCCGCAAACGAGCCATAACAATAGCGGGCCCCACCTTATGGAACTCCCTCCCCACCTGTCTCAGAAATGAACCTTCATTGCAAGTCTTCAAAAAACACCTCAAAACATGGCTGTTCCTAAAAGCTTTCCCACCTGACACGTAACCTGCCCAAATGCAACTGCAACACACCACGCCCCCTACAAAAGCATCTCGCACCACCATCTTCCCTCCCTTGCACCACCTTCCTCCCACCTATCCCCCCCCCCTTTCAACCCTCCTTGCCAACCTTAACCTTAAAATATCCTCATCAACAAGTCATTTATGTACATATGTTATATACTATATCAAATGTTCCATGTAATCCTGTTATTTCTGTTACAATTCGTTATATTTTATTACAATGTTATAATTTATTATATTACAATGTTATAATGTAAAATAGGGCTGTTACTACCCTATTCTTTTAGTTATCTGGAAACCGATGTGATATCTCGATCGAACGTCGGTATATAAAAGAAATAAATAAATAAATAAATAAATCACATTTTCTCCTCCAAATAAAGAAATCTAACACTCAACCGCAGGCTTAATGAGCCTTCTTTGCAGGATAGTGCTAAAGATTTCCCAAAGTCAACCACATCCAGTGTCTTCTCCTCTCCCAACCGAAGAAATCAATGGAATCTGGCCCAATCTGCCTGTGGTAAAGCTGTGCTGTCCTGGTTGCAGAAAGTGTTCCAGTAATCTCCTCTCACTAGCACTAACTCGTATGCAATAATGGAATGTAAACACGAATCAACCAACCTCAAACCCTCTCTCACTAATTCCTGCTGAATATTTATCATACTATTACCATTCACAACTGTGTCATATTTATTCATTTGATTACCTATGTACCGTTTCATAGTCTTATTTTTTCACTTGCTATTCTAATGTATCAATAGGCTGAAATGTAAATATTGTGCTGTTCAATTTCTCCCCTTCCATCCCAAGTTTATTTTCCTTGTTTTTTGTAACTTTCCCTCTCCCTTTTTCTGATTCACTGTATTTAAAGTTCAAGGTTCTTATTGAAAATATTGTTTTTTACGTTACGTTATGCTTTACACTCCTTGTTATTTGTAAACCGGGTTGATGTGATGCCTATCATGAAACTCGGTATAACAAAACCAATAAATAAATAAATAAATAATCCTTTCCTTCTTCATATACGTGAAGTGGGTCGCCCCTCTCCCTGCCTTCTACACTCCAGCTAGAGAGCTCGGCTCCTCAGAAAATGGAGAAATTACTTATCTCCCACCCCTGACTTCAGCTGCTATGCTCCCAAGATCAGGGATGAGGGTCGGGACCCAAACTACCTCGCCTTCCAGAAAAAGCCAAGGCATGGATACTCATCCAGCCTTTCCACACGCAACGCACTAGGAAGATTGCAGGGCCTTATGTCATCCAATGGCACTCAATAGTAACTGTATTTAACCCTGTCTTTTATCTAAGACTTAATTTCTGTAATCTACTTTGAAAACCAAGTCTGGCAAAAAGCAGAATATGAAAAATGTGTAAAGAAAGAAAGCCCCCACTAATTTTACCAACGCCAAGGTCAGATTAGTTGGCTTGAGGTCTCCCTGTGTATTAGTCCAGTTTATGACTGGACCATCTGCTCTTCTGCAGTCCTGCCTCCTTCTGTGGACCCTTAGGATCTGGCCCAAGGGCTTTGTGCACGTTCAGTTTCTCTAGTGGCACCCAAATGTGCTCGTCTGTAAATGGAGCAGCGCTCCTTCTCCAAACCTTTAGGGAAGATTCAACACAAGTACCTGTTTAGCATTTCTGCTTTTTTCTTGTCCCCCTCCACATACTCTAACAATATCTTTGGCCTGCCTCCTATCACAGACATACTTGGGGGAGAAAAAAAAGAAATAAGTCTCCTCTCCTCATTTTAACTAACTGGCATCTCTTCTTCTAATTTGGAAGCGGCGCTCTAGTATAGGGTGGCCAGCTCCAGTCCTCAAGAGCCACAAATGGGCTTGGTTTTCAGGATATCAACAATGAAAATACATGAGATAGATCTGCAAACAAATCTCAGACATATCCACTTGGATAACTGAAAACCCAGCCCATCTGTGGCTCCAGAGGGCCAGAGTTGACCACCCCTACAAGTAGAAGGGGTGTTAATAGGGCAGAGTCTATGGTTCATATAAGGAGTTGGGAGCCAGGAGACTGGAGTTCAAATCCTACTCTGTTAGTAAATAAAATAACTCTGTATATCAGTAATTCCCTAGCTATGTACTTAAACGGTAAGCTCTTCTATGCAGGGATTGATTGTACTTGTATTCTATGTTAGGTGGTGTCCTGGTTTACAGTGAAAAAGAAATGCCAATAAAATTAGGCTGCAGATAGACAGGAGTAAAAGGTGGTAAATGCATAAAGCTTCAGCAGATCCAGAACACCCTCCTCCCCCGAGGGTTACACCAGGGATCTTTAGTGCTAGAAGTGAGGGTAGCACAAGACATTGCGCAGGTCCGTGGCAGTGCAGACCCAGCTGAAGGACTGGTTACTGATTTTTTTAGGAATACAATGTGTTCTTATTTTTTGTTTTTCTTTTATATTTATTTCTTTTTGGGTGTGTGTTACAGGAAAGTGGTTAAAAATATGTAGAAATAAAATTAAACATGGGAGAATGGGCAAGCCAGATGAGTTTAGCAGAGGTTGAATTCTTCCAGGAAATGTTGCGCTGCCTCAAAGGATTGCACTAGCATTCAGCCTGGGACAAAACCCCTCTCTCAGCAGCCGGAAGCCTTCCACCTTGCACCCAGCAGCAGGGCCGAGGCTGCGCTGTGCCACCTGGAAGGCAAGGGAACCTGCACAGAAAAGCACTTGCAACCCTAAGGGGGAGACGGTGGATTAGGCTGGGCTCCATGGGGGAATAAGCTCAGAACTGGACCTTGTTGGTCTTTACCTGCTGACATTTAGAGAAAGATGCGGAGAGTTCATCCTCAATACTCCTTTACGGTTAAGTAACAGGGATTTCAAACAAAAGGTTCTATAGCAAACTTTTTTCGTTTCTTGAACCAGCTTCCAGCAAAGCAGGCACCTGTTCTGGCTGCCCACTAGGAAGCAGGATTTCCATCCCCATCAATCCGCATCTAAAGAAGTCAGAAGGAAGGGTACTGGGTATCAAAAATGTTGCATGGCTGAGAGGGCTCTGGAAATTCCTTGCTTTTTAAGTTACTATTAGGAATCTTTACTGCTGTGCTCCTTCCACAGTTCTCGGTTGTAAAGCCTCCCTACCCACACGCTCTTTTCATTATTGCTTTTAACTGGATTTTTAGGGATATTGGGGGGGGTAGGTTTGTGATTTTACATAAAATTACTGCCAATTCTTTTTTCTAACACATTGCTTTTATTATGTTTGGGAAAACGAGCTATAAATCCATAGAAGTAGCCTTTTAAAATCAATTTTTAACTATTTAAATGCTGATGCTATTTTAAAGTAGCGTTCATTTAAAATAAAGCTGCGTGACCAAGCTCATGCTCCCAAAAAGGTATAAACTATCTTACAGGAGATGGCCTGGTTTGGGATCTGTGCTCGGGAGAGTTTTGGTAAGGCAGAGCTGTTTTCCACCTCTTTAATGAAACAGCTTTGGGAAGCTGCTTTTACATGGACAGAACTGAGCACAGCAGTTCTGTCCAAGACTGATCATATTACTCCCATATTACAAAACCTCCACTGGCTACCAATCACCTATCGCTCTCAATACAAAACACTTACTATCATACATAACACGCTATATAAAAATAACTCCCCCTGGATCGAAGATATGCCACACTTCCACCAGGCCAACCGTCCTACCAGAAACTCCCTTGCGGGCACCCTCCACACCCCTTCACTCAAAATTGCTCACCTCACAAACACCAGAGCGAGAGCCTTCTCCATCGCCGGCCCCACCCTTTGGAACTCCCTCCCCACCGAGCTCCGACTAGAACCTTCACTTAATCAATTCAAAAAAGGAATCAAGACCTGGTTATTTAAACAGGCCTATCCCAACGCCTCTCAACCCTAGCATTTGACTTCTCCTCAACACTCATTATTTCCCTCTCCCTAGTACAGTGTCCCCCCGCCCCCCTACACACCCTCCCTCCCTCACCACCCCATCCATATTATGGCTTCCTTATATTCAGTCACCACCTCTCCTTCCCATCGCCACCACCTGCCCCCTTGTACAGTTCCTACCCCACCCCGCCTTCCCTATGCGCTTCATCCCCCACCCTGCGCTACCCCCCCTCTGTCGCCTCTTGTATATAATTAATTTATGTCCAACCTGGTTAACCACATGTAATCTCATTTAATAACTGTGGCGCCCGTTGGCTCTACAGTAAAGTTGTCACCTTTTAACTTCCTATCCTTCCTCCATCTATCATTGTAATTTCCTTTCTCAGTTGTCTGTAAACCGACATGATGTTTTTTTTTTACGAATGCCGGTATATAAAAGTTATAAATAAATAAATAAATAAAATTATCCCGGGGACTGTGTCACCATCAAAGAGCAAAGCAAGAAAATGCATTGGGGAGGTGAACAGCCCACCAGTCAAAACAAAGAATGGGTCAAGGCCAGCAGGTATTGCCTGGGCCTTACTGAAGCCTGCTTAGCCATGTGCAGTGAGCACGGGAATGCGGCAGAGAGGTCATCTCCGAGCACACAGATAGGATTTATGAATGGTGTCACATCTAGGAAAACCATGCATGATTTGTAACAGAGTCGTGCTTTTCTTGAAGAGCTAGCTGTGTGCAGCGTCACACTTCCTGGTATTTTGTTCGATCGAGTGAAATATACAAGGTATGGTCAAGACCAGCAGTTAGAGAAGTCAGGAATAAAAATCCAAGGCCTTCCAGGGAAAATATTCCAGGAAGCGGCCCTCGCTGCAGGGGAGATCACCATCAGCACCCCTGTATTCCAGTTACTACTACAACAAAGCATCAAGTCAGGCACACGTGGGGATTTTAGCCCAGAGATAACCGTTTGCCCATTTTTAAAGCATTAGCTTCAGGCCAGCTCAGTGGCCCAGTTCTGAAGAAACATGTTTTATTTGGGCATTTCTATTCACCAAGATAAGAGAGGAAGGACTGAACTAATGCTGCTCCAGCCTGGCTGCTGGAAAGGTGCATTTTCGTTTAATCTGCAGTGAGATCGGATAATTATAAAATCAGTGCTGGGGCTGTGGGCTGCCATAATGTTCCTGAGCCCAGCTTCCACTGCTTGGCAGGCGAGGTACGCGATGGAGCTGGATTCAGGGCCCATGACTGCAGGGTCTGAGAGACAGCAAGTCAGGGAGGAGGAGGGGAGAGCAAGAATCAGGGAGGAGGAGGAGGGGGTGGAGAGCAAGAATCAGGGAGGAGGGGGTGGAGAGCAAGAATCAGGGAGGAGGGGGAGGGGGTGGAGAGCAAGAATCAGGGAGGAGAGGGGGGGAGAGCAAGTCAGGGAGGAGGAGGGGGGAGAGCAAGTCAGGGAGGAGGAGGGGGGGGGAGAGCAAGTCAGGGAGGAGGAGGGGGGGGAGAGCAAGTCAGGGAGGAGGAGGGGGGGGGAGAGCAAGTCAGGGAGGAGTCCCTTCACGTTTGCTTCCATTGGGAACTGGAAACCCAAAGGGTAAACCACTGCTGGATACTGAGAGCCAGGGCCCTTCATTTTCAGGGGGGGGAGGGGGGAGAAGGGGGTTTCCCAGGAATTTATCAGAGTTTATTGTGAAAAGAACAAAAACAGGAGAAAAATCAGTGGGACAAATGTGACTCATTTTTCTGGTGGACAGAAGCCAGGACAATAAAACAGTATTGAGCAGATTCTCCCACTCACCAGCATCGCTCTCTCTACCCCCGTCCCCTGCCCAGCAGGCCCCTGAGAACCTCCCTCTCACTCCCCCACGCCCCATTGCACCAGCGTTCATCCTGATTAGTGGTGGCGCAGGCTTCTCCTCAGCTTACGGAGGCTCCCGCGCTCTGCGGGGCTGCACTTCTGCTTTTGTACAGGGCCAAGGAGTCGGGCAGGAAGCGCTTCTGGTGAGCATAACCAGCTTCAGGGGCCACACTGACAGCACCAAGCGCAGGCACCCTGGCTGCCTGGGGGAGAGGGAGTGGGGTCAGTGGCATTGGTGGGCGAGTGTTGTCGCTGGTGCGGGGACTTGAAACGCTGCAGCTCTGGAGCTGCTCTTTAATCAGCCTAAAATCAGGGTGAAATCGGTTTAAACTGATTGTCACTTTTGGAAAAATCTGGGAATTTATGAGAACATAATCCTAGCCAATCCCCCTGATTGCAGAGGCCTTACTCAAGTGCGTTCTTCAGCTAGGAATACGATGCTTTGCACGCCTGTGGGAGGTTACAATCCGGGTCAATAGAGCAGCAAGCTCGGGTTAGTCAAGAGTCACAACCCAAGTGGCTCAGTAGGAGCAGCTTTCAAAAGCTAAACAGGAATGCCTACCACCAATAAAAAAGTCAGAATGAAAAAAAGAGCTTAATGATAGGGCTTATTTTAATTGCCAACATAAATAGCAAAGTTGCTTTTGCTAGTATTACAGCTTCAAACAAGAAAAAACGTGGAAAGCACCCACGCGATGCTCTCCACATCAGATGGCAATCCTGGAGCCCCAAGGAAAACTATGCACTCAGCATCAACGCATGTTTGCTCTCTTCCTACTAAGCAGCAGATGCAACGCAGTGCGCTCAGCCGAGCACACTCTTAACCCACAGAGGCGCCAACTAATCCCCTTATGCACCTCTACAATGCAGCGCATCCAACAGGGAGTGAAGCTAATAGCACTCAGCACATGCAATCAGCTCTTCACTCCAGATGCAAGAAGAAAGAGCGTGTCCAGGATGCACATCTGTGTGATCAGAAATTAACGCCTGCCCGGAGCAGCTGTTAATTGCTGAGCGCTCCTTAAACTACTATAGAAAAGCAGAACACACTGCTTTTCTGTACTGCCTCCTACTTAAGGATATTAATTAGGAGGAAAAACAAAACTAATTTAACTTTAAAAAAAAACAAAAACACTCCTGCAGTCGGGTGCAGGAAACGGACGCTCAACTGACAAGCGTCCGTTTCCTGAACCCCCTGGCTATGCGGCATTTTACGAAAACAGACGCTGATGAACTCGGCATCGGTTTTCCTAACCGGCCAATGGCAGACGCCCATCAGGTTCTCATTAGCAAGGAGGCACTAGGGTCTCTCCTTGCTAACGTGACCTCCCCAATTTAAATATTGCATGGTGCCCCCAGGAGGGGCGCCAGAGGGTGCGTTAAGAAAGCGGGCACTGACTGTTCAAGCGCATCGGCCCCCAAGAGTTAACTCCAGAAGCAGTAAGCTAAAGGTGTGCAAATGCAGTGGGAGCTTTAAAACAGTGCGCACAGAAAACATTAGGTGAATAAAGCAAGTACAGATCCCCGCCCTGTAGACTATACTCCACCCTGAAGTGCATTAAGAAAATCTGAATAAAGCCCACGCACTCCTCTGAGCCTTCATTAACATGGGAAAGCACTCATCTGTGCACTAAACTCCTTGATAAATGGTGAGTAAAGTCCCACACACTTACAGGCCGATACAGTACAGTGCGTGCCGGAGAGCACTGTTAACCCGCCATTGGACGCGCGTTTGACACGCTAGCGTTACCCCTTATTCAGCAAGGGGCCGAAGACGTGTGTCCAACCCTCCCCGAACCTAATAGCGCCCGCAACATGCTAATGCGTGTTGATGGCCCTATTAGGTATTCCTGCGCGATTCAGAAAGGAAAAATGTGCAGCCAAGCCGCAAATTTTGCTTTCAGAAATTAGCGCCTACTCAAAGGTCGGCGCTAATTTCTTCAGGCACCGGGAAAGTGCACAGAAAAGCAGTAAAAACTGCTTTTCTGTGCACCCTCCGACTTAATATCATGGCGATATTAAGTCAGAGGTCCCGAAAGTTTCCAAAAGCAAAAAAAAAAAAAACATTTTGAAGTCGGCCCACAGGTCGAAAACCGGATGCTCAATTTTGCAGGCGTCCTGTTTCCGAACCTGTGGCTGTCAGCGGGCTTGAGAACCGACGCTGGCAAAATTGAGCATCGGCTGTCAAACCCACTGACAGCCGCAGCTCCAGTGCAAAAGGAGGCACTAGGGATGCGCTAGTATCCCTAGCGCCTCCTTTTGCCTGTTTTTACCACCGGGCCTCATTTGAATAGAGAATCGCGCGCGCCAGGAGAGCGGGCATTCGCGCCGCACCGGGAGAGCGGGCACTCGCAGTAAAGTCTGCGGGAGAGCGGGCATTCGCCCGCTCTCCCGCAGACTTTACTGTATCGGCCTGATAATGGGGCAGATGGAATATTTGTGAGCAGAATACAGGTGCCTGTTTCCTAACGCATGCCCAGCCACCTCTCCTGGGCACGTGATGCAATATTTAAATTAGAGGCCGTGCAAAAAAAGAAGGCGCTAGGGAAAATTTGTGCATCCCTAGCACCTTCTCAGCATAGGGCACTCAGGAGAGGTGGCTGTCAAGCAGGTTGGGAAAAGGGATGCTCAATCTACGAGCATCTGTTTTCTCCCACTACCGGCATACACACGCACAAGATACACGGCCTGGTCTTTAGGAACAGGTACAGCAAGAAGGGAATTTATAACAGTTTACTTAACCTTGGAATACAGCCAGCAAGACAATACAGTAAATACCAAAGTGTTGAAGCACAACATCCATCTTAAACAAAAATAATAATAATATGACAGGCCACATTTTCTCTCAACCTTTTATATTTTTGCCTTATCACATCCAGTGTGTTTCAATTTTGGCCACAAAAACCCAAACTTGAAAGCAAGCTTCCTCTTCTCAACCAGGCTGGTTAGGCACACCTAACCAGCCTGGTTTTCAGGATATCCATAATGAATATGCATGAGATAGATTTGCTTATCACTGGAAACTCACTTTGCACTTCTCTCACATCTAGTCATTGTGGCAATCCTGAAAACCCAACTGCTGTGTGTGCCTCCAGGACAGGGTTGAGAACCATTCAGCCTCATTTTGTTTATCATTTATGAACCTTTGAGATTCCACCTCTTCCCACTCAGGTGCCTCAACTGCAATTTTGATCAGGATGACCCAATAGAAAAAAAACAAAACTCTGAAACCTAAAAACACACCAATTGACCCTATTCAACCCATAGCACATGATCTGCATTTAACCAAAGTGGCCAGAATGTATTAACACTACCTGAGCAAAGATCTTCTTTCCTATCCCATTTTTAAGTTTGAGTCCACCCTTTGTGACTGGCCAGCCACTTCAAAGCAGATTACATTCAGGTACTATATAGCCAGTTCCCTGCCCCCACAAGCTAAGGGCACTATTCACTAACCATTTTTCCCCATAGATACAGAATACAGAAAACCTTTACTAAATTGGCCCCTAAGTTTGTACCAGAAGCAATAAAGAGTGAAGTGACTTGCCAAAAGGTCACAAGGAGAAATAGGATTTGACTGCTACTCTAATCACTGGTCCATGCTTCCACTCACTTAAGGAAAAAAGGTGATCAAATAATGAACTTGGAGAAAATAATTTCCCAACAATTTCCAGAAGGTAAGCGTATATGAGATTTTTATAATTAACACCAAGCAACACAATGACAGAGATTCCTTGAAAAACTTACACACATAAAAAAATGACAAGTCCTCACACCTGATAGCAAGGGTAAGAAAAATCACCATCAGAGCACAATTGTCAGAAAAAGTAATGCACCCACCCAGAGCAGTCAGGGGCAGATAAAACAAGGGGCAGAAAACCAATTTCTGAGACCAAGAGCTCACCCCCCAATTGATCCATACAAGCAGGAGAGCCCAGCCCCTCCCCCGCCTGCACATGTGGCTCACCACTCTGGGAAATGAGACTATTCAAAATCGTTGGCAATGCCCCTCCCCCAGGGGCACGGTCCTCAGCTCCCTGAGCAGCTAGTGGGACACGCTCCCCACCCCCCCAGCTGGCATGCCCCATGCACTGCCCCCAACTCAGGCTACTCTCAAATCCCTGAGAAGTGAGTGGGCCATGCTCTTACACCAATACGGATTCAGATAGCTTTACTGGTGAGACAGTTTTACATGCATTGCATATACAGAATGATTAAAATAAATGGGTAAAAAAAGAAAAGGGAAAATACATACTCCTTGCACTACCCGCAGCTCATCTAGCTCGAGATTCCACAGCAGCGACTGGGTTCCCCTACCTCATTCCCACAGGTACACCGCCCCTTCCCCCAACAGCTCTTACCACCTCATTACTGAACAGTGATCAGCACAAGCTCCCCACCCCCACAGCTAACGTGTCTCAAGTGTAGTGCCCTCGGTGCATCCTACTGTCAGATCTCAGTAACCGTGCGAGGATCTGACTCCTCCTCCCCTCCCCCCCCGTACACTATCCCATCACGTTCTATTGTTAAATCCATGGGACAAACTCCCAACCCCCACAGCTCGAGCATGTCCCATGCACTGCCCCCTGCTCCCCCAGCAGTGACTGGGATATGCTCGCAGCCCCTAGAGTTACCAGGAATACTACTCCCACCCAGCGCATCTCAGGCTTACATCCCTCAGAGGGCAGCGGGACCCCTCTGACCCTCCCCCGATAACACAGCAGGGAGCGGTCAGCGCCTCTGCTGCCACCCAAACATCAAACAAAGAGCCCTTGGCCAGCTCCCACCCCCTTCACCGGCCTCGGGGGAACCCCCAGCTAAGGGCCGGGGCCCCCAGCCCGGCTCCTCGGAAGGGAGATCCCCCGCAGGCTCTCCCACCTCCTCCCTCCCGCCGGGGCATGAGGGAAGCCCGCGGGACCGAGGCGGCTGGAGCTGCAGGGGCCCCGGGAGCGCTGCGAGGGCTCCCGCCTCCCGCACCGCGGCGGACAGGTGCATGCTCCGGAACTCGAACGCGGCGCTCGGCCGCAGCCGGGGAGGCTGGGACCGGGCCGCACCGCCGCCATCGGGGCCCAATTCAAGCTGCGCTTTACCTTTAGTTCCGCACTGTCCGCCATCTTGCCGCTCTGCGCGCCTGCGCAATGAACCCGCCGGGTACGTGGCTCCTGACGTGCCTGGGGACGTCACAGCCAGGGGTTTGAATTAAGGCGCCAATTCTGCACGGTGCAGCGTCCCCGCAATAAATGAATAAGCGGGGAAGCAGCTTGGGCAGTGCGGTGTGGAGCCCTGGCTCTCTCCCATGAGAAGGGAGCAGGGGTCCTAGCCCTTTGCAATTCCCCCGCCTATAATCCCTAGCCCTCGGCAAGCCAGCCTTGAATGTACCAGCGAGAGAGCCTTCTCCACCCTTTGGAAGACACTACCACCACCATTGCAAAGCGTGCCTCATCCAAAGGAGCTCGGAAGCCGTCCCAGCTACTACTGTTTTAATTCAAGCCGCTTTGTATTATATGTCATAAGAGCCTGACTTAAGTTGTTTTTATTGTTTGTCATTTTATTATATAGGTTTCATGTAACTCGCCCCAGACATCGGAGGGTATGAGTTTTAAATAAAATAAATACAGTTGATATTATAAATAAAGCACACAGGTGGTTGATGTTCCTAAAGACTTCTAATTTTCCTTCGGGGTATTTATTTATTTTAAAAAATTGATTTCCACCTAATGCAACTTTTGGACAGTCTGGGCCAAGGCTTCCCAAACCTATCCTGGGGACCCTACAGCATACCTGGGAACTTTTCAGTTGTGGTTACCCTGAGATTGCTGTTGATTAGCAGAGGGCCCCGGGAGAAGGAAGGAATGGATTAATATGTAGGCTTTCTCTTTTCCACCCCACCCCCAAACAAACCACACTTTCTCTCTCTTAGCCACCACCATCACCTGTCCCCCCACCTCCAGAGATGATCCCAGCATACTTCTCCTTCCTCTCTCCCTGACCCCAGCCCTCTCTTTGCTCCCACCCCCTGTAAATCACAGTTCCATGACTTAGCTAAGCGAGTCCCATGTTCTGGAATCTGCAGACTGAGTTTTGTGTGTGTTGCAGTCCCTTTCCAGCTTCTCCCCACATGCTGCTTGCAATGTCTGCTCCAGACTCGCCCGCTTCTCCTGTTCTCTGCAGGCTTACTGAGAAAGGAAAATAGCTGAGCTGAATAGGAGAAGCCCTGAGATTTCTAGGGTTTCTCCTGAGACCCTGCAACTGTTGCAAATGGCCAGAGTTTCAGGGTGAAATCCTGAGTTCCCAGGTATGTCCCACAGCCGGTCAAGTTTTCGGGATATCCACAAGGAATATGCATAAGACAAATTTGCATATACTGAGTCTGCATGGTATGCACATTTATCTCATGCATATTCATTGTGAGTATCCTGAAACCCCGATTGGCTGTGGGATCTCCAGGACAGGTTTGGAAAGCCCTGGTCTGGAAGAACAGTGACATATCTTTACTTCTCTGCACAACTCCCTTCCCAGGGACCTTCTCTCTTTTACAAGAATCTTGCCTCCTCCACAAGGCTCTCCATCCTGAAGATTTATTTTATTTATTTATTTAACAGCTTTTTTTATACTGACATTAGAGGGCACATCATATCGGTTTACATCTGAACAAAAGGTGGACAAGATCTTTTATAATGCAGGTTGTGAAGGAGTGCAGACCATGCATGGTGGAGTCAATGCATATATAGAAACCAGGAGGGAATGGAGCCACCGTGTGGCCTGGGAGCTGAATGCACCCTGGCTGAGTCCCTGTCCTATGCTCCTGCACAAACTGTTGCCTAGAACCTATCCACTTGGAGTATTGTGTAGCAGCAGCATGGAGAAATGGGATAGAGGAGCCTTGGGGAGGAAGGGGTGGAAGAGTACCTACTTCTGTAGAGACAGGTAGTTGCTGGAATTCCTGCACTTACCTTACCAGTTTTAAGGTCCTGCTAGCTACTGGCCTCCCTTAATCATAATCTGTCAGTTGACAACTCTAGAAAGGAGAAAAGGACATAGGGGCCTGTGACGGGGTCACTATGCTAGACTATATAGGAACCAAAGGTTCAGGAGAAAGGGGGAAGGAAAATACGGCAACACCAGGCTAGAGACGTCCCTTGGTTCCTTCCCCCAGAGGTTATAAGACCAGAAGAGCCACAGGTGCGGGAAATTAAGGGTGGAGCTGGTGAGGCCAAAGTGAGGAGGGGCCGTTCCGAGCCAACCAGCTGCGAGTGGAGGAGGAGTCTCTAGGCCAGAGCTTTCCAAACTTTTCATGTTGGTGACACACTTTTTAGACAAACATAATTTCATGACACAGTAATTCAGTCTACCAGCAAACCAGAAGTTAAAGGTTAAACGAACAAAATGTATTTCAACAATTTATGTATGTTTCCTTAAATATATACATAAATAAAATGTTTCACAACACAACCTATCTCATAATAAATATTTGCAGGCTTCCACTTCCTCCATGCTGATCTCGTACATTGTGAGATCGGCACAGAGAAAGTGCTACTCTTGCACATTCCCAAAGATTACATGTGCCAATCACTAAAAAGTAATTTTTTTTTTTACCTTTGCTGTCTGATCTTAGTTTTCTAATCGGTTGGTCACAGGCTTTTTTTTCCAGCTTTCCTTTCTTGTTTTTTTGCCAATTCCTTTTATTTTATTTATCACATCGGTTTACAGTGTAACACAAACAAACGCCAGGCATGGCGCTTTACATTGAACAAATAACACAAGTTAACAAATGAATAAGTGAGGGTGTGAATAACAAGGGGAAATTTTTATTTTACAGGGTCTTTTACAGGGTCTTTTTTTCTATTTCTTTTCTCTCCATCTGTCTTCCCTCAAACACATAATCAGGTTCTCATTCTCACACGCTATCTCACACATTCTCACACACACAGGCTCTCACATGCAATCTCACACATCCACAGCTCTCACTCTCACATGCCTCTCTCTCATACATACATACATACTGTCTCTCTCGTGCACATGCTGTCTCACTCTCACACACACAGGCTCTCTCACTCCTACATGCTCTCTTGCTCAAGCACAGGCTCTCACTGGCACATGCTGTCCCTCTGCATGGGTTGCCGAAGGATGGGCTCTTCAGAGGCCCTGATCTTCCCTGGCCGTGACATGGGATCTGCAGCGGCCCTGCTATCGGGTTTCCTCCTCTTCTCGGGCTGCCGCGACGTGGGATCCGCAGCGGCCCTGCTATCGGGTTTCCTCCTCTTCTTGGGCCGTCGTGACGTGGGATCCGCAACGGCCCATTAATGCTGCTCTTCTTCTGTACGCAGCAGATGCTCCTCCTCCTTCCTGCCCACGCGGCTCCGGCAACGTTTTTCTTCCAGGGCTGCACAGGCAGGAAGGAGGAGGAGTGAACGTGACCCTTTTCTTCGGGCTGTGGTGATGTAAGCTCCACCACTGCCTGCCGATCTTCCTGCTATAGTTCCCTGCTTCCGCCGGCCCTGTGGACCGGGCGACACACCTCCACACTACAGGCGACACACTAATGTGTCCCGACACACACTTTGGAAAGCTCTGCTCTAGAGGATAAAAGGACTCCCTGGTAGAGCAGTCTCGGTCTCCTGCCGGGGACTGAGGAGGAAGGAATGGACTACCTGGCTGCTCTGGGAAACTTGGACGCTGGATATCCCCGATGGTGTGAAGGACTGCAACCACTATCACAAGGAAGGCGAGCGTGGGGACTTCTGTTGGTTTGGACTTACAATAAAGACACCTAGAGAACTGCCAAGCGGGTGTTCTCATAGGGTGGATAACGCTGCTGGATAGCACCTTTACTAGTAATTTGTAACCTATCATTAACATCATCTATTGTACCTGAAAACTGGAGCGTGGCCAAAGTGACGTCAGTCTTTTAAAAGGGCTCCAGGGATGATCCGGGAAACTACAGACCAGCAAGCCTGACTTCAGTGCCAGAAAAAATCAATAGAAACTATTCTAAAGAATAAAATCACAGAACATATAGAAAAACAGGAATTAATGGGACACAGCCAGCAAGGATTTACCCAAGGGAAGTCTTGCCTCATAAATCAGCTTTATTTTTTTTTTTTTAAGCAGTTAATAAATATTTGGATAATGGTGAGCTGGTGGATTTGGATTTTCTGAAGG
Organism: Rhinatrema bivittatum; assembly: GCF_901001135.1. Lineage (NCBI taxonomy): Eukaryota > Metazoa > Chordata > Amphibia > Gymnophiona > Rhinatrematidae > Rhinatrema > Rhinatrema bivittatum. The sequence continues at coordinate 80,849,376 of NC_042627.1, read as the reverse complement.
CGTTTGACAAAGTCCCTTATGAGACTCCTGAGAAAAATAAAAAGTCATGGGATAGCAGGCGATGTCCTATTGTAGATTGCAAGTTGGTTAAAAGACAGGAAATGGAGAAAAGGATTAGACAGTGGGAAAAGGTAAACAGTGGAGTGCCTCAGGGATCTGTACTTGCACTGGTGCTTTTTAATATATTTATAAATGATCTGGAAAAGGGAATGAAGAGTGAGGTAATTAAACCTACAGATGACACATAATTATTCCAAGTGGTGAAATCACAAGCAGATTGTGAGAAACTGAAGGAAGACCTTGCAAGACTGGGCATTTAAATAACATATTAAATTTAATATGGACACGTGCAAAGTGATGCACTGTAATTACACAATGTTAGGTTCCATATTAGGAATTACCACCCAGAAAAAAGATCTGGGAGTCACCGTGGACAATACTTCGAAATCCTCAGCTCAGTGTACTGCAACGGACAAAAAAGCAAATAAAATGTTGAAGTTTTAGAAAAGGAATGGAGAATAAAATAGAGAATGTCATAATGCCTCTGAGTCACTCTATGGTGAGACCGCACCTAGATACTTTCTGCAATTAAAAAAATGATTATAGTTCAACTGGAAAAAGAACAGACAAGGGCAACCAAAATGATAAAGGGGACAGAATGGCTCCTCTGAGGAAAGACTAAAGACATTAGGGCTATTGAGCTTGGAGCAGAGACAGCTGAGGGAATATGATAGAAGACTATAATATCATGAGTGGAATAGAATAGGTAAATGTAAATTAAAAGGCTAAGGGACACTCCATGAAGTTAGTAAGCAGCACATTTAAAACAAATTGGAGAAAATTATTTTTCAATCAATGCACAATTAAGCTCTAGAATTAGTCGCTGGAGGATGTGGTTAAAGCAGTTGGCAAAGCTGGGTTTAATAAAGGTTTGGATAAGTTCCTGGAGGAAAAGTCCATAAACAGTTATTAAATAGACTTGGGGAAAGCCAGTGTTTATTCTTGGGTGTTAGCAGCATGAGATCTATCTACTGTTTGGGATCCCACCAGATACTTGTGACCTTGATTGACCACCTGATGGAAACAGGATATTGGGCTTTATGGACCCTCGATCTGACCCAGTATGATAATCCTTATGTTCTTTTACATTCTTCAGAGGTAAAATTAACTTAAAGAATCAGACTGATGGCCCTGTGCTGAATACATGGAAGACTCATGTCTGGGAATGCTCCAGGCCTCATCAGTGCTGAGCTCATTGAGATTACATTCAGAGAGGTTGGGGGCAGGGAACAGGTTGAGTCATTCTATAGTACACCCTAGTGATTGGCCAAAAAGAGCACTTCAGCCTGGATAACTTGTTTACTAACTTGGGCATGCAGCTTGAATAGAGAAGATAGCAAGAAGGATCAATGTATTACAGGCTGATAATGTGCCAGCACCTCTGCCAAACTTCAACTCTCTCCATTCCCAGGCTTGGGTTTTTTTCCCCACCTAGCTAGGCTCTTTTGTGTAAGAGTTCACCACAGGGATAGTAATACCAGGGAAAACCTGACATAGGTAAGAAAAAAACCCTGAGGTGGCCTCACCATCTTTTATATCTCAACTGCCTTTCTACTTGGAAAGATTGAAGAAAAAATACAACTAATAATAAATACAGAATAAAAATTACAATAGCAATTTAACAACGATATAAATCATAACAACAAAACAAGTCAATGATGACATCAGCTCATGAAAACACGTTTTGAACTCTGAGAGGATAAGGCACTGGGCTATTGTTCAGGAAGGAGGAAAGAGAAGTATTTCCTAGGTTAAAAGAAAATGCACCTTAATATCAAAGCAGCTGAAACACAGGGAAAATGAGGAGGCATTGCGGACAACCTTGGGAAAGGAAGATGCTATTTCTAGCTACAAACTTCTGACTCATGGGGAAGAGTTGAAGACATGCAAAAGGTGAGAATGAACGGGGATGTGGTGTTTATGGGAAACTTTAACCTGACAAATATGGATTGGAGAATCCAATCGGGAAACTCGGTTAGAAGCAGAGAGAGCCTGCACTCCCTACGAGGGTTGCTCCTTAGACAAATGGTGCTAGAACCACAAGAGAAGGAGCAACACTGGACCTGGTACCTATGACTGGAGGACGCGTTTCTAATGTCTGGGTAGAGCACCTGTGATCATCGATGGACTGGTCTGGAAGAACAGGAAGGGAAAAATACGTCTCACAAAACTCAAAGTCCTGAATTTAAAAAATAATCGATTTTGGTAAAATGGGGAAGTATCTGAAGGAGGGGATGAAGTGGAAGGGATAGTGGGTTAAACTAAAGGAGCTACAGAGAAGGCAAATAAAAATAAGAGGAAAAAGAGCTCACTATGATTATCAAAAGTGGTGGCTGAAAAAATAAGGAGAAAAATGCTATCATTCAAAATGTAGAAAGGAGCAGAGGGAAGAGCTCCTGCTGAAGCTGAAAGTGCATGGAAGAAACAATAGAGCCTAAGGCGGCGACAATCTTCTTCCGATATGTAAGACTGAGAGGAGGCAAGAAGAAGCAGAAATGCTAAAGAAATCTAATTCTCTTCCGTATTCACTGAAGAAGGGTTTGGAGAAGGAGCACATTTGGGTGCCACTAGAGAAACTAAACGTGCACAAAGCTCTGGGCAGGACAGCAGACGGCCTAGGATATTAAGAGAGGTCCGTAAGGTTCTGCTGATGGTCCTGTTCAATACATCTTTGGAGACGGGAGTGCATCTGTGAGAGTAGAGAAGTGGGAGTGTTCTCTCTCTCTTCCTTAAAGGGGTAATAAGGAGCGGGCTGGGAATTATAGACTGCTTAGTTGGTGGTGGGAAAATAGGATAGTGAAGTTACAGGATCCAAGGCAGAATGGTTTTATCAGAAGGAGATCAGATAATTAAACGGCTTGGGCACTGAATGCAGTGCACGTGGATTACAGCTGCCCCATGTAGGAGTCACCTAACCAAACTGAGCAATACAGGGGCGGGACCGGATTAGAAACCGGCTGAGGGTGGTGGCAAATGGGGCTCCCGCTGAGGAAAGAAAGGTGGTGCATGATGTGCCTCCGGGATCGGTCCTGGGGCCCGTTCTGTTCAGTTTCTCTGGGAGGGATAGTGCGGAGGGGACAGGAGGAAACAGTAAGATCTTGAACAGAGTGCACAGAAGCAATCCAAGAACGGGCTGCTCCTTCCTTGGCAGCTGGGTTTCAGTTCCAAAAAATGTAGAGTTATGCCACCACCCTCGATCAGTTTCTAATCCGGTCCCGCCCCTGTACCTAAGGTAAGATGGCTCCAGGCACAGGGTTAGTGGTTACTTTTGGGCCGATACAGTAAAGTGTTTTGGGTTTGGACGCGCGTTTTCGATGCACTAGCTTTACCCCTTCTTTTTTTTTTTTTTTTTTTTAATTTTTGTGGCCTCCGACTTAATATCGCTATGATATTAAGTCAAAGGGTATACAGAAAAGCAGTCTTTTCTGCTTTTCTATACACTTTCCCGGTGCCGGCCAAAATTAGCGCCTGCCTTTGGGCAGGTGTTAATTTCTGAAAGTAAAATGTGCGGCTTCGCTGCCTTTCTCTATAGCTCTACTTCTAAGGCAAGCACTACAAACAAACAAAAATACCTTAGACTGAAACTGCCATTAGCTTGACAAAGGACACCTAATCAGCTGTTCTCCAATTCTTCCTCTAACAATACTTGCAGTTAACACCTTTTCAATTAAACACTACTGAACACTAAACCAGAAAACATTTTTCTTACCTTCCCTTAGCAAAAAATTGAATAAGGTCTTACACTTAGAAATAAAAATTTAACTCTCTAACACAGCAAAAATTAAAACAGTAACCCTCTACTTAATTCCCCTAATAAATATAACTTTAACTTTTTAACATATAGAAAATAAAAACTTTACCCTTCTATCTAATGTTGTTAACACAGGGAGAGTAAACTTGACCCATTATTAATTCAGCAATAATACACACTTTCTCCAACAAACCAATACTCACAAGTCCTGCTCACCTACCAGCAGATGCAGCTTCTGTTTTCAGCAGCTATGGGGTGGTTGGATGATGAAGAAGAAAGAGATAAAATTAGGAGTATTCTAAGGAAATGTTTCCTTACAGAGAAGGTGGGGGGTGCATGGAAGAGCCTTCCAGTGGAGGTGGTGGAGACAGGGACAGTATAGAGTTCTGGAAAGCATGGAACAAGCATAGAGGATTTCTGAAGAAGAGGGAGGAACTATAAAACTAAGTGGAAGATATGGATGGCCTGTGTCGTCTGCCATCATGTTCTAAATGAAGAAAAGGGGTAACCTGCAAGGAGTGGCAGGTATATAGGGGGCTGAGGGGGAGCAGCGGTAACCTGCGCTAGTTACTACCCTTTACAACTTGCTGAGCAGACTGGATGGACCTTTGAGTTGTCTGCCATCATATACTATTATACTGTGTTACTATGATTAAATAATTGAATGTCAATTCTCCCTGCAGTGCACACTGCATTATCACTAAATCGCAACTCCCCTGCCCTGGGTGCTGTAGTACCACTGAGCAGTGACTCCTCCAGCAGTATATACTGTGTTAGCACTGAACAGTAGCTCTCCCTGCATTGCACTTTGAGTAATCACTCAACAGTGACTCCCCTTTCAGGGGACACTGTATTATCACTGAAAAGTGACTTCTCCTGCGGGTCACAGTGTTATCACTCAGCAGTGACTCCCCTTGCAATGCACACTGTATTATCACTGAGCAGTGACTCCCCTTGCAATGTACACTGTATTATCATTGAATAGTGATTTTTCTGCAGTGCACACTGTGTTATCACTGAACAATGGCTTCTCTTGCAGTGCACACTGTTGACTTTAATTTCTAGCACCAGTACCCTTTGTGTTGTCATCTGCTATGTTACTTTGCTAACAACATAGCTGGTATCCCCATAGAAAAGGTAGGGAGGGTGATTATTTTAAATAAGCAGTGTGGCTAGAATAAGGAATCTCCACTCTCTCTATTCCCCCTCCCCTAATAGAAGCTAAAAGTTTCTGTGGCTTTTTCCCCATCCAGCTTCTTAAATTTCTCCACTGCTTCTCTATAAAATTCAGGGGTCTTACATTTTTCTCCAAATCTCTGCTTCCTAACACCCCCTTCCTCCTCTAAGGCTGGCAGAACTCTGCGGGAGACCTGCTGCTGCTGCTGATGGGGCTCGGTTACATGGATACTTAGCTGACAAAAATGCCAAAGATTTGCAAGGCATTAAGAAAATGGAAAGGAGACCCAGGAATAAGAGCACCAGGGAAAGACCTGAGCTGAGATGAGTTGATATGAGGCTGTTAAGCAGCTCCAGCCATTTCCTAAACTGCATTACAGAGCAAAGCGAAACCTCAAGAGAGAAGAGAAGCATTCTTTTTGGAGGGCAGGAGAATCCCTGTGGTGAGAGTGCTCTGCGCATCCAGAGCTTTAGCCGGTAAGATTTCCGCGCTATTGTGGGCCTCTTGAGCAGGGCCTGAGGCAAGCACAGGATCACCATGGTAACCAGCTCCTGTCCCTACTGTCCTTAGCCTGGCCTTTGTCCGCAGCCACCAGTGCTGCAGAGGTCACAGACCTCATGGGCTCTTCTGGCTGTGTCTCTCATCAGGGCCTCCGAGCGCTGGTCTGGAGAGCCCCATACAAGAGTGGCAGGTACCAGTGTGTGGGGAATATGAGGCCATGCTTTGGAGGCGGGAGCTTGTGTGCCCCTGGGCAATAATCAAATTATCTGCCTTGGTGCAAATTCCAGGGGTAGGTTTTAGATTATTGCCCCAGGAAACGCAGCAGCAAAGATTTGCACCTCCTTCCTCCCTGGGAACTCTTCTGCTGAAAAGAACGCGCAATAGTTTGGAAGATGCAAACCTCTGCACGTCGTTCCCACCCCCTGATCTAACCACACCCGCCAGAACACCTGGGGAACATTATGGGCGTGGTCCAACACCACGAGGTCAAGGGGCACAGCCTTTCACTACCTCACTTTTCAGGTTCGCTCACCCAAAATGAGCTTTGATTATTTTGTGGAGGTCTCCTGATGTCAGAGTCTGGTGAGACCCTGGGGTGTTCCAGTTAGTGAGAGTGGATAATTGCCCCCCCCCCCCGGCCCCCAGGTCGGGATTCTAATTGCCAGATGGTAACTGGGGGTAGAAAGGAGAGAGCCAGCAAAGGATTAGGTTCTACCTGTGAAATATCCTTAGCTAAAAGTCTGCGTTTTATTGTGCCTTCGTTAGACTCATGTTGAAGCTAGATGGATGATTTCAGCCCAAGCACTGTAACTGTGCAAGGTTGCCACTGAGAAAAGGACAGCACGCAGGTCGATGATGAACAGGCAAGCGACACCAGATTCATTAAATCCGTTTCGCTGGATTATTTCTAATCAAGGAGCCTGTTACCCCCGAACCCCTACCCGGGGCAGGAAGCACCGTCTCATACCTTTTCCCTTTCCATAAACAAGGAGCGGCGTTGGGGGTGCAAGGGAGGGATGTGCTGGGAGGGAGGCAGCGGGCCTAGCATTTCCAGGTATGCGCTGCTTTTATCTCCCCGGCTGGAAATCGGGTGCTTCTGCCACGCAAAGCGTGAGCCGGTGGGTGACGTGAGCTGCTCCCTGGGGAGACGGGGCCGAAGGCCACGCCAGGCTTCTTTTGCACGTTTGCTGCCACGGATTTAAACAAAGCCCTGGCAAATGCAAAATCTTGGTTGAGATGGACAAAGAGCTCTACTGAAACCCAATAGGTCCCTGGGGCTTGGGGTGAAAAAGGAGGGTGCAGAGGAACCAGGCTGTAATGTTGGGGAGGCTCAGGGAGTCCGTACTGAGAGCAAGTTATAATTATTTCAGAATAAAACAAAAACATGAAATGTTTGTCACCAAGATCATGAAACCAAATACTGAGGTGGAGGAGTAGCCAAGACTTTAACCCAGGAGAGCCGGGGTTCAGCTGCTGCTTCCCTTGTGACCTTGAGGACGTCGCTTCTTTCATTCTTCACTGTCGCCGGTGCTGTTTAGGCTGTGACAAAAGCCTCCAGGCAGAGCCAACGCACATTCATTCAAATACCACACATTATCCCCCCTGGCAAACCTGGCTATGGTAATGAGCTGATTTTCATGTAAATCAGCTCATTACTATTAAATCTGTGGCAAACAAAATAATGCTGCTTGTTATAAGGAAAGTTAGGAGATGGTGCTGATGATGGTAACGCGCGTCTCAGTACCCCAAATATTCCCCCTCCCCGGGGGTCGAGAGATTCCCTGAGGCAGCCAAAGTTAAAACAAAAAAACAAAACTAAAATTGAAGAAGGTGCATCCCTGACCCTGTTCCCTTGTAGCCAAAAACATTCACCCTGTGGACCTCCTCCCCTCCCCCGTCTCCTCCATTAGCCTTTGATCCTTGCTGGTACAGTGGGGCCTGGCGGGTCCCCTGGGCTCCGTGCTCGGCAATGCCACTTTGACAATGGTATCAGTTGGTTCCTTAGTGACTTTTCCTAGGCAGGCCCAGGGACCTGTAAGTGTTTCCAGCTTCATTTACCTTCAGCATTTTTAATTACCAGAAGGCCTTCTTTAACTCAGATCTGATGATCCTAGTTTAAAGCCCTCCTCAATTGCTTTGCTAGTCTGCTCTCGAAACATGACGGCAGAAAAAGACCGAATGCTCCATCCAGTCTGCCCTGCCGCCCAATTAATTTAGCATTATAATTCTCATCACTTCCTTAAAAATCCCCTGTATTTATCCCATGCTTTCTGGAATTCAGATACTGTTTTTCTCTCCACCACCTCCACTGGGAGGCCGTTCCACACATCCACCACCCTCTCTGTAAAAAAATATTTCCTAAGATTACTCCTGAGCTTACCCCCTTTCACCCTCATCCCATGACCTCTCGTGCTAGAGCCTCCTTTCCATTGAAAAAGGCTCTCCTGGTCTCTGAAGGGGAAATAGTTTCAAGATGGCCGTTGCTAGCGTTCTCTCCTGCTGAGTCCAGTTGACTTTAAAATTTTTCCCTTTCAACTTTTTTCTTTTTTTATATCGATGGGGAAATGGAAAGGGAAAGCATGTACCTACCCCGAGATCTCCTTGACGATAGTCATCGGCCAGATTGCCAAGTTTGTCGTCATCAGCGGTGGGGATTTGGCTCAGCACTCAGAATCCAAAGAAATGTCCTTGGGTGGAACGGTTCGTGAAAGTTCAGCCTCGTTCTCCCTGGACTTTAACATCTCGCTCTTTCAGGATTGCCTTCCTCCCCCTGAGCGGCCCTTGCCGGGTGTTGGGACTCAAGATCAGAAGGTCTCTTGGGATCTATGCGGAATATTTCAGCTGAGTCTCTGCAGCCTGTGTTGGAGGGAGTTGGAGGACTTGGAAGAGAAGATATGGGACAAGAAGGATTGCAAGATCCGAGGCAGTATGTTTTTACCAGAGTTAAATCTTGTCAGACGAATCTGATCAATTTCTATGATTGAGTGACCAGAGAATTGGATCAAGGGAGAGCGCTAGATGTAGTGTACTTGGATTTCAGCAAGGCCTTTGACACGGTTCCGCAGAGAAGACTTATAAATAAATTGAACGCCCTTGGTATGGATCTTAGACTGACTGGGTTAGAAACTGGCTGAGTGGGAGATTTCAAAGGGTAGTGGTAAATAGAAATGACGGCAGAAGAAGACCAAATGGCCCATCCAGTCTGCCCAGCAAGCTTCACACTTCTTTTTTTTTTTTCTCATACTTATCCGTTACTCTTGGCTCTTTTGGTTCTATTTCCCTTCCACCCCCACCATTAATGTAGAGAGCAGTGTTGGAACTGCAACTAAGTGAAATATCTAATTAGTTAGGGGTAGTAACCACCGCAATAAGCAAGCTACACCCATGCTTATTTGTTTACCCAGACTATGTAATTCAGTCCTTGTTGGTTGTTGCCTGTATATAGATCCACTTTTCTTCATTCCGCCTGCAGTTGAAGCAGAGTTATTCTGGATATGCATTGAAAGTGAAGTATCAGTCTTTCTCCCCTGCCATTGAAGCAGAGAGCTATGCTGGATATGCATTGAAAGTGAAATATCAGGCTTATTTGGTTTGGGGTAGTAACCGCCATAACAACCAAGCTACTCCACGTTTTTGTGAATGCGAATCCTTTTTTCCACATTTCCTCTTGCCGTTGAAGCTTAGAGCAATGTTGGCATCTCATTAACCGTGTGTATGTTTATTGAATAAGGGTATTATCTCCAGGTAGTAGCCGTCCTTCCCGCAAGCCACCCACTCTTCATTCACGTCCTCTAGACTTTATGGATCCACAGTGTTTATCCCAAGCCCCTTTGAAGTCCTTCACAGTTCTGGTCTTCACCATTTCCTCTGGAAGGGCATTCCAGGCATCCACCACCCTCTCCGTGAAGAAATATTTCCTGACATTGGTTCTGAGTCTTCCTCCCTGGAGCTTCAACTCGTGACCCCTGGTTCTGCTGTTTTTTCTGATGGAGAAGGTTTGTCGTTGTCTTTGGATCATTAAAACCTTTCAAGTATCTGAAAGTCTGTATCATATCACCTCTGCTCCTCCTTTCCTCCAGGGTGTACATATTTAGATTCTTCAATCTCTCCTCATAAGTCATTCAATGAAGACCCTCCACCTTTCTGGTCGCCCTTCTCTGGACCGTCTCCATCTTGTCTCTGTCTCTTTGGAGATACAGACTCCAGAACTGAGCGCAGTACTCCAGGTGAGGCCTCACCAAGGACCTGTACAAGGGGATAACTACTTCCCTTTTGTAGTTTTCTCTGAGGAGGGGGTTGTTACTAGCGGTGTGCCTTAGAGTTCGTCAGGAAAGGTTTGTCTTTTTGCTGATACCAAAATCTGTAACAGAGTGGACAGCCAGGAAGGAGTGGAAACCATGAGCAGGGATCTATCGAAGCTTGAGGAATGGACTAAGGTTTGTCAGCTAAGATTTAATACTAAAAATGCAGAGTAATGCATTTAGGATGCAAAAACCCAAGGGAAAGGTACAGTAATGGAGGTGAAATTTTTGTAAGCACAAAGGAAGAGCGGGATCTGAGGGAGATTGAATCTGATGACCTTAAGGTGGCCAAACAGGTGGATAAAGCGATGGTGAAAGCCAGAAAGATGCTTGGCTGCCTAGAAAGAGGACTGGTCAGCAGAGAAAGGGAGGTGATATTGCCCCTGTATAGGTCCCTGGTGAGACCTCACTGGGAATACTGAGTACAGTTCTGGAGGCCTCACCTTCACAAGGATATAAACAGGATGGAGTCGCTCCAGAGGGAGGCTACTGAAATGGTCAGAGGTCTTCCTTCTAAAGCATAGGGGGAGAGACTCAAAGATGTAAACGTATACCCTAGAGGGAAAGTGAGATAGGGGAGATATGAGAGAGATTTAAATACCTCTGTAGCATCAATGCACAGGATTTGGGCTTCATTCTACAGAAAGGAGGCTCTGGAATGAGGGATCATGGGATGAAAGGGGGTAGACTCAGGAGTATTCTAGGGAAATATTTCTTTACAGAGAGGGTGGTGGATGTGTGGAACAGCCTCCGAGTAGGTGATGGAGACAAAAACAGTATCTGAATTCTGGAAAGCATAGGATAAATGCAGGCAATTTCCAAGGAAGTGATGAGAATTATAATAAATTATTTGGATGGTCTTTTTCTGCCATCATGTTTCTATGTTTTTAAAACTTTCCAGGTATGGAGAGAAGGGGATAATGTTATCCTTATTAATAAGTAACTGATGGTAGAAAAAGATCTAATCTTGTTAGATACATTCCCCAGATATTTTGAAATTTTTTGTTGGAATCCAAATGGTCTGCTGTGAGTTTGCTCCTAGTGCATGTATAGTCCAATTTGTTCAGTATCTGGGACAGAGAAGGCGCTGCACTATCTCTCCAATGTTTAGCAATTACCATTCTTGTGGCCACACATACCTGAGTAATAAATATTTGGGTTACATCGCGGGAGGTTGAGGAGTGCAGCATCTAAACGAAGGCAGATTGGTATGTTGAGTATTTTAGAAACCAGTTTCTCAATCCCCTGCCACACCGGCACAATACACGCCCCTTGGTCAGACATCCTCTCCAGCACTTGTCACTATTCCCGGATTTAGATTTATGAAGTCTGTCCGGGGAGCGATACCACCTGAACAGGCGTTTACACTTGTAAGCAGGCTTTTGGAAATTGCTAGAATATATGCCATTGAATTATCAATAGGATTCACTCACAAAGTTCAGTTTGCTTGAGAAAATTGCTACGATAGTGTGATAGAATTACCCACACAAACTCCTTTTAAAAATAGCTGCTAAAGTTTCACTTTATAGGGCTGATGGTGTTTCCTGTGGAGCTGACACAAATACAGAGGGTGGCACCATCTAGTGACAAATTTTGAAAGGTGCAGCACTAAAACTGAAGGGGAAATATTCCGAGCTGCAGTTTAAATAACTGCCGCTCCCTGCAGGTTACCCCCCCCCCCCCATGTTTCTGTTATGGGTAGTAACTGCCGCTCCCTGCAGGTTACCCCCATGTTTCTATTAAGGGCAGTAACTGCCGCTCCCTGCAGCTTACCCCCATGTTTCTGTTAAGGGTAGTAACTGCCGCTCCCTGCAGGTTACCCCCATGTTTCTGTTAAGGGCAGTAACTGCCGCTCCCTGCAGGTTACCCCCATGTTTCTGTTAAGGGTAGTAACTGCCGCTCCCTGCAGGTTACCTCCATGTTTCTGTTAAGGGCAGTAACTGCCGCTCCGTGCAGGTTACCCCCATGTTTCTGTTAAGGGCAGTAACTGCCGCTCCGTGCAGGTTACCCCCATGTTTCTGTTAAGGGTAGTAACTGCCACTCCATGCAGGTTACCCCCATGCTTCTGTTATGGGTAGTAACTGCCGCTCCCTGCAGGTTACCCCCATGTTTCTGTTAAGGGCAGTAACTGCCGCTCCCTGCAGGTTCCCCCCCCCCCATGTTTCTGTTATGGGTAGTAACTGCCGCTCCCTGCAGGTTACCCCCATGTTTCTGTTAAGGGTAGTAACTGCCGCTCCCTGCAGGTTACCCCTATGTTTCTGTTAAGGGTAGTAACTGCCGCTCCCTGCAGGTTACCCCCATGTTTCTGTTAAGGGCAGTAACTGCCGCTCCGTGCAGGTTACCCCCATGTTTCTGGTAAGGGTAGTAACTGCCGCTCCGTGCAGGTTACCCCCATGTTTCTGTTAAGGGCAGTAACTGCTGCTCCCTGCAGGTTACCCCCATGTTTCTGTTAAGGGCAGTAACTGCTGCTTCGTGCAGGTTACCCCCATGTTTCTGGTAAGGGTAGTAACTGCCGCTCCGTGCAGGTTACCCCCATGTTTCTGGTAAGGGTAGTAACTGCCGCTCCCTGCGGGTTACCCCCATGTTTCTGTTAAGGGCAGTAACTGCCGCTCCATGCAGGTTACCCCCATGCTTCTGTTATGGGTAGTAACTGCCGCTCCCTGCAGGTTACCCCCATGTTTCTGTTAAGGGTAGTAACTGCCACTCCATGCAGGTTACCCCCATGTTTCTGTTATGGGCAGTAACTGCCGCTCCCTGTAGGTTACCCCCATGTTTCTGTTAAGGGCAGTAACTGCCGCTCCGTGCAGGTTACCCCCATGTTTCTGTTAAGGGTAGTAACTGCCGCTCCCTGCAGGTTACCCCCATGTTTCTGTTACGGGTAGTAACTGCCGCTCCCTGCAGGTTACCCCCATGTTTCTGGTAAGGGCAGTAACTGCCGCTCCCTGCAGGTTACCCCCATGTTTCTGGTAAGGGCAGTAACTGCCGCTCCCTGCAGGTTACCCCCATGTTTCTGTTAAGGGCAGTAACTGCCGCTCCGTGCAGGTTACCCCCATGTTTCTGTTAAGGGCAGTAACTGCCGCTCCCTGCAGGTTACCCCCATGCAGCCTTTTCTTCATTTCCAACCTTTAGGGATGTTTATCCCTTGCTCTCATCCTCACCACTTCTTCCAGGATGTTGGTTCTGAGATGCCCCCCCTGGAGTTTCATTTCATGATCCCTAATTCTCAGTTTCCTTTCCAATGAAAAAGGTTTGACCTTTGTGCATCATTAACGTGGGAGCCACACTCAGACTTGGGGCTAAGTTCTGACAAAGTCTCAGGTAACCTTGCTGTGAATTCTCCGCTAGGGAGAATGGTAGAGCTTCAGGACCCAAGGTGCCGGGGGCGTGACCTTAGGGTGCACATGCCACGTAATAGGACCCGACACACTGGCTGACTGTTATAAGCTGGCGTCATGCGCACTTCCTCGCTCTTACAGTCACGATCAGTGTAAAATCCCAGATCTGTGTAAGTGTCGCTCAGTGATGCAGGCTCTAAGATGTCCTTTCCTCCAGAATACCTGAGCTCGCAGATGTTCTCCAAAGAGTCCAGTTCTCTTCCAGGGAGAGGGGCTGTCTCCAGCTGAGGAGAGATTCAGAGATCTCTCTGGCCGAAACTTCCCTCCATCGATACAGCAGAGAAAAATCCTGCAAGAGTGGTAGAAACGGCCTCCTGAGAGCAAAAACGTAAACCTCTCAGAAACCTCCCAAAGCTTCACCAAAAAAGCAGAACTAACACCCTCCAGACAGTGGCTGTGCCTAGGAAAATGGGTTTTCCCTCTTCCTAGCTTTTCCAACTTGCTTCCTTCCCTGCGCAGGACAAGGGGAAGCCGTGAAGAAAGTTAGAATAAAGTCTAAAGATCCAAAGTCCTGAGATACAGTCCCTGGTCAGGATGTTTGCCCTTCCTATCCTGTGTAAGCAGCAGTGGGAGGCCCAGCCTGACATGAATAGGGGAACAAAAACAAAAAGATCCTTCCCCGTCAGCTTCCAAAGGGAAAAGGCACGGTGAGGTCAAACGGCCCCTGGAGCCTCCCAGAATGTGCTGTGGTACCGAGGTCCCTTCTCGCTCCATTTCTAGCACAGCTCCCGGAGGGCTCTCTACAGTTTTATTAGAAACCGCTCTGCTTTCCAGGATAAATGGGAACTTGTTCAGACTGAAAGTCACTCCTCTGGCAAGCAGCCATATTGGCAAGAGGGCCACTAATGACATCACATACAGTGGCCACAGTAGGTTCGTGCAGTCACAGACATCACAGCAGATGTAGACCAATCCCAGTGCAGTGGGTTCACTGCTTTTTGAAATATCCTAAAGGGCTGCAGCTATATTTATATTTCTCCATTGCCAAACTGCTCAAATGATGCATAATAATAAAAAGGTGAAAAATAAAACAATTATCTCACAATAGTAACCCAAGGCAAAGCCTAGAGAGCAGACAGAGCTTAAAGACAGCCCTGAAGATAGGAGGGCAGGGGCTGAGGAGAGCGTGCTCAGAAAGATGGCTTCTCACCCTTTATACTGCAGGGCTGACACTTCAGCAAATCTGAGCAGATTTCAGAGTCCTTTGTCCTTGCGTCTCCCATAGATCACTCTGTGTATTAATCAATTTCAGGTTTCCAGTAATCTTGCTGTGAAAGTTTAATTCAGTCTAATTGTTTCATATTGCATAGGCAGAGTACAGCAGTTTCATAATTTCGAGGATATTAAGTGCTTAATATGTTGTGTCATTTGAAATGAGATATAAATTCAGCAAAGTGCATTTTAATGAGTGTTAAGTGGTGGTGAAATCCTCCCATCACGTCCCTGCTTCGCCCTAGTCTTCAGTTTTCAGCTTCTGGCTGGCGCAGATTCTGACGAACGCAGGTAAGAAGGCCCCTGCAGGGGGACTGGGAAGTGGGAATTATTCATTTCGAAATGAAACCTCTGTGGATACGTTTTACTGGCAAACCTTATGCCAACTTTCAAAGAGAAAAAGTTCCCTTTGGAAACTGATGCAGAGAAAGCGGGAGCTATCTGAGCAGGCACCTGAAAGGCAGGTGCCCAAGTGGTAGCTCCTCCCCATCCCCCACCCCGGGAACGCTCGCAGCTTTACCTGGAAGACCTCCAGCACTGTGTCCTGTGAGTGGCCCTCAGCTTGCACGTAATGACCGCTGCCGAGGATTTGGAAATAACCACAGCAATGCCTGCGCTATTTGCCAGCCGGCATCTATGGAGACTTTTCCTAGAAGCACGGAATGGAAGGAGAGCTTTAGCGAGCCACGTGGCAACCTGGCGCATGTCTACAGCAAGTCTCCCACCTGCAGGGCCGAGGATGCAAACTGCTAGAGGGGCCCGGTAACTGGGACTCCTGCCACTGCTCTTGAACCCAGCGCTGGGCACCTGCCTGGCTATTGCCAGATGTGTACGCGTGCTGTTCTGTGATGCCTGTGCACGACACGTACGTATCACGTCATGCAAACCTGCTCATGCCATATGTCAGGGCAGTGGCTCAGCACAGCACGATAGGAATGAAGCTCGCTCTAAAGCCAGAGTGTATGGGGAATGACATCTGCAACAGGATTTTCTTTTTTTTTTTTTAATTTCATCGTTATTAACCATATAATGACAGCGTACAAATCTTAGCCAACGTAAACATGGCCAACACGCAGTAAAGACAATTCAGTATAGAACAAAGCAAGTCTTCATTTTCATGTTTCATAACCAGGCTAAAACCTTTACAAAGAGCCCAACCAACCCTCCCTTTTCCCCCGCAGTGCGCTACGACAAGCTGGCGGCATTCCCTTTGCGGATTGGGACCCTACAGCGGTATTTTCTGACACTTACCCGGGTGTGGTATGGCACTTGTGCTTCTCTCAGGGAATCTGGAAGTCTCCCAGTGCAGAAACCTGGCCACCTACATCTCTCCTCACCAGCGACGTCTCCCTAAGGGCACGGATTCTGCCATGTGGCTGGGTTCCCACAAGTTATCTTTTCCTGGAACTAGCCGAAAGGTGGTTTCTACAGGTTACGCTTCATCCAATTTAAGCCCGTTCTATTCCGTCTGTGATTGGACGAGCACGTGTCCTTTGACTCCCATGGGCCACTTTAGAATCCCTTGAATGAATCCTACGTCAGAACTGGCAGGCTATCAACTTCTGCACCTTTCTGTTTGAAGTTACAGACTCTTCTGCTGGGAACCATTAGTAAAATATCCTAATCATTCCATAATAAGTCACCCATCTTTATATCTTTCTTCTAGAGAGAGAGGTCTTTGGGTTGCATCTCTCTCCGGTTAAGAAAAGAGTAATCTTCAGTAACTGATACATCCATGGACAATAGCTAAATCACAAAACAAAATGCAGAATTACCCAACTCACCCACAAAACAATATAAATTCCCATCCACAAATCATAAACTTGCTGACAACAGTGAGAGAATGACACTATCTCAACTGGTTCTGCATCAGGAACAGGCAAAGGCACAAAAATATACCAACATCATCTCCAGTGTTAAAAAAAAGCCCAACATTACCCATGAGTAGGAGCATTTAAGATCACGAACACAAAACGTACTGGACATTCCATCACCTCGACAGGCAAGATTAGATATCACCAGAGAGAGCGTTCTCCGTAGCGGGACCCTCCCTCTGGAATTCTTTGCCAAATCCTCTTTGCTTATTATCAAATCCTCTTCATGTCAAAAAATCCTTGAAAACATATCTTTTTCAACTTGCATTTAATATTTCATCAACTCATTCAACCTCCACTACTCAACCCTTTTCCACTCCCTCTTTATCTTTATGATACTTTTCCAGAGGATCCATTTCATTTAAAACAGATTCACTCCCACCTCGTCTAGAGAATTCTTCCTTATACTCACCTTCCTCTTCCCCCCCCCCCCCCTCATGGCACAGCTTCTTTTAATAAGATTTTTGGTTAAGACAAGCTATCTAGATAGCTATATACCAATTTATGTATTTTATTTTTAAATCTAATTTTAATTTTTTATACCTTTTGTAAACCATTTTGACAAATTTATTTTTAAAAATGGTATATAAATACTTTTAAATAAAATAAATAAATAATGCAACACACAGCCATTAGGAAGCATAGCACCATCCTCCTTGAGTCTGGAAGGATCGGGGTCTACGAGTAGCACCACTAGGAGATATAATGCAACACACAGCCATTAGGAAGCATAGCACCATTTTCCTTGAGTCTGGAAGGATCGGGGTCTACGAGTAGCACCACTAGGAGATATAATGCAACACACAGCCATTGACTTGAATGAAAAACTAAGTGCGAACCTAAGTAAAGGAGATTAAAAAAAGTAATCATTATGGTTCTCCAACGAACACAACTACAATACAGGGAAAACAAAACAACGTCAGGATAACAGGGTCCCATAACGTAAAATGCAGATTATAGCTCTGTGTTCCTGGTAAGAGTTTGGCTCAAACTTTCTCCAAGAAACAATCACAACAGGGAGAATGAAGTTAGAGATTGCATTAGAGGAACATCTGAACCGGGCATGCAGAGTTTTCCAGCTCTGCCCTGTGATGTCAGCACAGAGGTCTCATTGGCAACAAGGCTCATCGCTTCACAAGTCTCCTGGAAATCACAGAAAAGGGACCAAGCATGAACAAGAGAGATCCACTGAATGAGAAGGCAAACACAGCTCAGGGTTCCCAGAACAAAGCTTCAACAAGTTCTACTCACAAGGAAAATCAGAGAATCCTTTGCTTGCATCCCATTTCTTAGAAGTAGAATCACAAGTAGTTTCATCCCACTCATCTAGAGGCGTCCGACACTTAACTTGCTTCCATTTTTGCAAACATTTTCTTAGATTCCTCCACCGACTGATATCACCAGACTCCTTCAGGGAGGGTTAACTCGAAGTTTTGCCAGATGCAGTAAAGCAAACTGTAGTCTCAGCGCATGCAATCATGAACAAACCGGCACAAATTCTCTCCAGGACTTCAGAGTAGTTCTGGAAAACTAAAATGCGCTTGAGATTGTGCAACTGTTTCCTGGATTGCAAAATCGAGCATTCTGGCTAACACCAGGCTTGGTTTTTCCGCTCCTTTTCGCCGAGCACCAAATGATGTGCCCACTCAATGTGGAAGGGACCACGGGACAACTGCAGGCCCAGTTCCCTCGCCAGCCACATTTCCAGAAACTGCGTCAATTCTCTGGCTCGGGAAGGCCTACAAATCATTTTATTTAAAAACTTTTCTATACCGTCGTTAAGTTAGCTAACCATCACAACGGTTTACATAAGGGCACAACAATGAAACATATGGGTGGTATAGATTACAACTTGTTAAGTGTCATCATTGTACGGTAACAATTCATAATTATAAACTAAGTGTGTATGTTAAGCTTGTTTGTTGGGAACATTTAGGTGGTTTGGTTTTACCATTACAATGCATTGTTAGGTTAAAATAACAGCTTCTGACTTTGGTGCATCTTTATTCCTCATCTGTTTTTCTCCTTCCCTTTGTCTTTATAAAAAGCTTGTTTAAAAAGCCAGGTTTTCAGATTGGTTTTGAAAATTTTCAAATTTCTCTGCAGTCTTATTTCGAGTGGCATGGTGTTCCATAGTACGGGACCAGCCAGTGACAGTGCTCTTTCCCTTACTTGCGTGAGACGTGCTGATTTGACAGAGGGGATGGCTAGAAGAGCCTTATTGGCAGATCTCAGGCTTCTCTGTGGAACATGGATGCATAGTGCTGTATTAAGCCAGTCGGCTTTTTCATCGTGGATTAGTTTATGGATTATATATAAAGCCTTATATTGTATTCTTTGTTCTATCGGAAGCCAATGAAGTTCAGCAAGTGTTCCTGTAATGTGGTCATTTCTTTTTTTGCCAGTCAAAATTCTAGCAGCGGAATTTTGCAGTATTTGCAGTGGCCGTATTGTAGATTGAGGTAGTCCTAATAGCAGGGAGTTACAGTAATCTGTGCTTGCGAATATCAATGCTTGTAGAACAGTGCGAAAATTGTTTGTCGTTAAAAGAGGTTTTAGTCTCCTCAGGATCATAAGTTTTGCATATCCTTCCTTTATTTTCTGTGAGATGTGTTTCATGTTTAGTTCAGGGTCAACTATTACTCCTAGATTTCTTGTTTTTATTGCAAACTCAATGTCTTGAATTTTTTGGTTATGAGTGTTGGTTGTATATGGTGAATTTTTTTCATTCAAGGTGTAAGAACTTGGTTTTGTCAATGTTAATTACCAGTTCCATCTGGTTTAGGAGTTGTCTGATTATTTCAAGATACATATTAGCTAGTTTCATTGTTTCTTCAGTGGTGTTTACAATGGGTAATAATAGTTGTATATCGTCAGCGTATATGTAATGAATGATTCAGAGTCCTGCTAGTAGGTGGCAGACTGGGAGGAGATAAATGTTAAAGAGTGTTGCCGATAGGGCTGATCCCTATGGGACACCGGTTTGCAGTGACTTTTTCTGAGAGTGCATTTTTGATTTGTACCTGAAACATCTATTGTTTAGGTATGACGGAAACTATTTCATTTGTTTTATTAGTGAGTCCTATTTCCTTTAGTCTATTGATTAGAATTCTGTGATTGACGGTGTCAAATGCTGCAGAGAGATCTAATAGAACCAGGATGTAGTGTGTTCCTGTATCAAATCCTCTTAAGATATTATCTGAGAGCTAATAGCAATGTTTCTGTGCTGTAATGTTTGCGGAATCCGTGCTGAGCTGGGTATAGGATGTTGTTGTTTTCGATGTGGTTTGATAGTTGTTTTTGCATTGTTTTTTTGATTAGCTTGGCTATTAGGGGTAGGTTGGAGACTGGTCTATAGTTGCTGAGATTTAGTGGGTCGAGGTTTTTTTTCTTGATAATTGGTTTGATTATGGCTCCTTTCAAGGTGTCTGGCATTACTCCTTCATCTAGCGAGAGGTTGATTTTAGTTAGTGTTGGGGTTATAGTGTTGGCTAGTTTTTTTTAGTTCTAAAATGGGTATGGTGTCAATAGCATGGGTAGCTGGGTTCAGTTGATTGATCATTTTCTCGACTTCAGAATGTGATGCTTCATCAAATTCTGACCATATACTGACATCTCTAGCGGGCATCTTAATTTCTTGTTTCATAGTGTTGGGGATTTTTTTTCTTAGGTTCTCAATTTTGTCTTTAAAGAATTGTGCAAAGTCATTGCATTGGTTTTCTTGTAGGGACAAGTGATTGCTTGTGTTATCATTTGTTAGGTTCTTTACTATGTTAAATAGGGTTCTGGGGTAATTTGTGAATTTTTCTATTTTTGCGTTGTAGTATTTCTATTTGGTATCTAAAATTGTTTTTTTGTAGTATGCTAGTTTTCTGTATCTTGTTAAATTCTCTGTTTTGTTGTTTTTCCATTCTTTTTCCTTTTTTCTAAGTATCATAAGTTGTTATGCCTTGAACAGTTCTCAATATTTTCAATTCTGTCTTCATGCTCCTGAACCGTCATCTGAAGCCCACTAAGCTCTTCCTTATGAGCCCAGTGGTGCCTTCATTATCCAAAACTCTTCATTCCAGTTTGCCAAACCACACATGATCGTTTGTCTCTTCCAACTTATCCATAATTCTTTTAAATTCAGGTTCTAACAATTTCACCACTGCCTTTTTGAGTTCCATAATCACTGAATCCGACATTATCACCTCTCTGGAGAAGGAGGAGCCTCTGCCATTTCAGTTTCTCCTTATCTTTTTCCTTCTCTTTCTTCACTAAACAAGATGACATTCCTTTTTTGTCACACCAGTGTCTTGTCAAGGATCATCCCGATTGTCTTCAAGACCATAAAAATGACCTAGGCAAAGTGAGGGTGGATTAAGCGGCAGAGGAGATCAGAGCAAAGGGAATCGCATCCTCCCTGCTCAAGGCACTACATGATCCCCCCCCGGTCGCCACATATTTAAAAAGTACAAAGATGGGCCACAAAAATGATACAGGGCAAGGAATGGCTCCCCTATGAGGAAAGGCTAAAGAGGTTAGGACTGTTCAGCTTAGAGGGAATATGATAGAGGTCTACAAAATCATGAAAGGACTTGAATGGGTAAATGTGAAATACTTGTTTACTCTTTCGGATAATACAAGGACTAGAGAGCACTCCATGAAGTTAGCAAGTAGCACACTTAAAACAAATTGGAGAAAACTATTTTTCAAGCAACACACAATTAAGTTCTGAAATTTGTTGCCAAAGGGTGTGGTTAGGGCATTTAGTGTAGCTATGTTTAAAAAAGATTTTGATAAGTTCCTGGCAGAAAAGTCCATAAACTGCTATTAGTCAATAGGGAATAGCCACTGCTTGTTGCCAGCATCAGTAGCATGGAATATATTTAATGTTTGGGTACTTGCCAGGTTCTTATGGCCTGGATTGGCCACTGTTGGAAACAGGATGCTGGGCTTGATGGACCCTTGGTCTGACCCGGTATGGCAGTTTCTTATGTCCTGGCTTCCTATTTCCTTTGATGTTGTGCTCCATCAGGACTTGTGTGCCACAAATGTCAACTTTGGATTGGAGAGGGAGAAGAGGACAATGCATCTACTTTGATGAAAAAACAAGTTTCCTTCCTTCCTTCCTTCCTTCATTTATTAAAATGTATATACCGTAAATCATAATTTCTAAGCGGTTAACAATAAAACATTCACAATTCCATTATACATCAAACAAAACAGATCACACAGATTAATAGGTACATCTTTCATCCTAATAGTACTCTCTCTTTTTTATATGATGTCAGATCTATCCTTATCACTCTTGACCTTCACAATGCCATAACTTATACTGACAAAGATCTTAAACTGTACAGCTTTTCAGCCACAAATGCCATTTTAATGAAAACAAATCAATTCAGCCGATTACGCACTACTCAGAAAGGATTTGGAAAACAGAAAAGTCTTTAACATTTTCCTAAATTTTGGAGTGAAGATTCTTCTTTTAAATTTCGTGGAAGAGCATTCCATAGTTCAGGACCCTGAACACAGAAAAATGTTTCACGAGATTCGTCCAAACGAATGATTTTGAATGCCGGAACATTCAGCAGAGTCTGACTCGAAGATCTCAAAGTAGGTGCTGGACAATAATGCTTTAAGGCCACATTAAAACTGGAAGATACGAGACCATTTAACCCCATAAAGACTAACAATAACATTTTTAGGAGATCCTCCATTTAAGCCAATGTAAATCTTTCAAGACAGGTGATATCGGCGTCACTATCCTGGTGTTGCGATGCGACCCATGGCTGGTGCCACAAGCCGCCTCTTACCTTTGTGGCCCGGAGGCCACAGAAGCCGGGGCCTTTCCTGTGGCAGGAGCTGCCCCCGGACCGCTCTAGTGACTCCTCTTCTTGGCGGCAGGAGCCGCCGACATCGTCCACGCTCCGCGGCCCGGGAGGGCCTTGTCCCGACCTGTGCTGCGGCTGAGGCCGCCCCCAGCCTGTCTTCAGCGGCAGGACGCCGCCACTCCAGCATCGGGGCCTGCCTGCGGCCCTTCTCCAGCTCCTCCTGCTGCAGCCAGCAGCATGGCCGCTGTCCAAGGTCCTGCCCCTTCCTTCCTAGGGGTGGGCCTGTGGTTCTCTCTTGAATTTAAAGGGCCCGCGGCCATTCTGCCCCACCCGCAAGCTCATCCCAGGGAGTTCCCTCTTCTGCCCTATAAAAGGGCTTCTCACTCAGCCTACCTTCGCCTTGTAATCAGCTGGTCCTCCCCAAGGACATGGGTCATTCCTGTCTGATAGCTGCTCGCCCCAGATCTTCTTCTCTGCTGACTGTTCCTGGAGTACCATTCTGTCCGTTGGCTCCTTCCCAGGTGGCAGGGGCACCGGTCTGGCAGGACCTTCATCAAGCACCCTCGTCGGTGCTTGATTTATTTATTTATTTATTTAAGTTTTTTTTATATACCAACATTCAGGACGATAGTCCCATCATGCTGGTTCACAAGAAACAGGGGTGCAATAATAATAAGACTTTACAATTTGAACAAAAGTGCAGAATGAAGTGTCTCCTGTTCCACTGTTGATGAAGTGTCTCCTGTTCCAGTGTCTCCTGTTTCTTCATCTCTCCATCCTTGGTAGTACCCTCCGACTTATCTCACGGTACTGACCATTGCTTCTCCTGACTACTCTTGATTGCTGCCTGGAACTTGACCTTTGCCTGACCTGACTTCATCCAGACTGACCTCTGGTAACTGACCCCTGCCTTGGCTAACCATTCTGGACTGATTCTCTGGCCTTTGACCCTTGCTATCCGCTTGGACTCTCTATGCTGGCCTTCCGTGACCTCTAGCCTTCCTCCTTGGACAACAACCATGCACCCTTGTTGTGGTGGGCATGCCCTTGAACTTTCTCCTCAGGAGATCCTGCGAGGCCCACCAAAGACCATCTCCTATTGGCGAAGCCCCAGCGAGCCTCTGTCTTCGTCTGTGCTCTGCCTCCTGGTGGCAGGCGCTCTCCGGGTCCAACTGGAGGGCCACAGCAATCCTGCACCAGGCCAAGGGTCCACCTCCAGCGCAACACCTGGCAGCTGAGTTCTATACAAGTTGTACGGCCTTTAGAGATTTTTGTGGGAGACGAGGTATAAAGCATGATAATAATCTAAGGAAGACAATGCTAGGGAGTGAACTTCTGTCCTTAAATCAGACTCACTTAGAAAAGGTTGTAGTCTTCGCAACACATGTAATTTAAAGTAGTTCCCTTTCACTACTTTTGATATATGGGGTTTTAAAGACAAGGTTGAATTCATAATAACTCCAAGGTTTCTTGCCTCTGCCACTATTGGTATCCCTCCACCATCTATAACCAAAGATTAAGGAATCAGGAAAGCTGGCTAGATATAAGATTTCTGTTTGACATATTTAGAAGCAATTTATTTTTTGTTAACCAATCCTTGAGCGTAATCAAACAATTACAAACCTTATTAAGAGAACAATCAATTGAGTCAGTGATTGATACAAAAAACTGAAGACCATCGACAAAGACGATACAGTACATCCTATTGAGACAAAATATGACACATTGGGCAATAAAGACATTGAACAAAGAAGCTGATGGGGCCTAACCTTGAGGGACCCACAGGACACAGTTGGACTTCATCAGATTTCTTCAAAGAAACACAAACTGACTGAGATCGATCCCTCAAAAAAGAAAACCATTTCAGAACAGGGTTTCCTATCCCTATATCAGATAAATGTTTAAAGAGAATAGAATGATCAATAGTGTCAAAGGCTGCTGTTAAGTCTAAAAGGACAAGGAAAAATCCAGTACCACAATCAAATCCCACCTAGAGATATCAAAGAGAGATAACAATATTGTCTCCATATTATACTGGTGATCGTCTAAACCAAAAATCTTGAAATTGATTCAACACCACTTTTTCAATAAGTTTAGCTGGAAAAGGCAAGTTAGAGATTGGCCAATAGTTATTCAAATTATTTTTTTTTTTAAATCTTTTAAACTTTTCGTTCCTCCAACTTAATATCGTCCACGTTGTGGACTCGCTAATCCCTTAAAGCATAAGGGAATGTGGACACGTGTCTGAGCGCGTATCTAACCGCGGATTAAACAGTGCGCTTGGCCCCATTGAAAATAATAGCCCAAATGATTATCAGCAGAGGAAATCTAATACATTTGTGAGCTTACTGTTCTCCAGTTACTTCAGCAAGTCACTCTCCAGACCCTCCCATGGGAATGGGAAGGAAAAATATAGCCCAATTTACTTCCAGCATATGAGAGAGTCCCATTCTGTCATCTTCACTTTCTGGCACCTAATGGGCCCCTTCTCCCAGCTCCTCCTCTGACGCTCCCTGATGTCTGTAAGAAACTCTTACCCCATGCCTCAAACGTCTTCTCATGGAGATGGACACGTGTGACTTCCTCCCCTCTCTCAGATACTACAGAAAGCAAATATCTGAGCCCCTCCCAACGTGCATTGAATTCCTCTAATGTAGAGGGGTTCTCAGGATGGGCTTAGAGCTGCTTCAGTGTAAGATTAAGTTGGAGCTCACTGATTTTAATTGAAGGTGTCTCCTGCACAACTTACAAGCCCAAAGTCTCTGATTACAGCAGCTTCCTCCTGTTCCCAGGGACCAGAATAAATCAAAATCAGAACAAACCCCAGCATTAAGATCCTTAACATGAATCAGATTCACCAAACCAAACCAGCAAATGCCAAACCTGAAAACCAGGACTTGAAATATCTGCAGATGTCTGGCATTAGGAGATTCAGACTCTGAATTCATTTTACCTTGCATAGGGGCAGCTGTTACCCAGAGGCCTCTCACCCCTGTCTGCCCTCTCCTGCGCTGTCCCTATAACCACATTTTCCTACTGATGGAAGGGTCTGGCATCAGGAGCCTTCATCCACAAATATCATCCCCTTCCCATTGTATAACCTCCCCTCCAGACCCCAGTGCGTCTGGCCTGTCGGTGTCACCTCATCCCCCAGAGAATAAAAGCCACACCTGAGAACTGAACTGGAGTCTTCTGAGCCATCAGACTGCCATCCCACCCCCAGGGGGAACAGAGACCAACCTGTAACAAAATCTGCGGGGGAAATAATATAATGCCACATATGCATGAGTATAGGACTAAGAGATAGCACAAACTTCAGACACACACTGGACTCTGGCTCTTTTTACATAAAACTTTATTTTCCACAAGCAAACTGTCCAACATATATATGGTTTACCTTCAGCCATATTCAGCTTCAACATTTCCCTTCAGTATTCACATTCTTGCAGGAGCTGCCTTCTCCTGGAGACCCCGGGCCTGTCTGTCACCCACAGAGCAACCTATGTTGTCTAGCTTTGAAGGGTAAGGAGGGTTTTCAGGGACGCTCCTTCACATACCCTCCCCTTTAGCTCATCCATACTCCCCCTGGATGTCTTCCAGGGAAGAAATTTCCAGTTAAACCTGGGGTAAGGGTTCCCATATCACCATTCCCCATTCTCGCTAGGTTTATCTTCAACCAGCCCCAATTGCTAAAAGCAACCCCTGTGCCTTTTCCCCAGTGTCCTCCCATAATTTCATACATCGGATCACTTAAACATCCTGCTTTATTTATTTATTTAGAAGATTTTATATATCGATGAACGTTGGGAACATCTCATCGGTTTACATTAAACAAAAATTGCAGCTAGACGAGCTTTACAGTGTCTCTGCTATTTAATTTAGCTCCAGCCTGACTAACGAATACTATTTTATATGAGTCCATAAGAAGCTCTGAGTTCCAGTCCTCCTCCTCTGTCAGGACTCTCTGGTATTCTTCAGGGTGTTGCAATGCTGCCTCCTTGGAAAACTCTCTGTGGTTCCTCAGAACATCCAATGCATGCTTGCTCTGTTCTTTCTTTAAAATGTTCTTTATCGGTCTGTGGTTCTGCCCTGCCACAAGAATTTTTCTCTTTTCCATCTGCCTTTCCACTGTGGCTCTGACTGGCTTTTCTGCACTGCCTCTTTCAGGCCACTCTGCAAGGCTCCACCATTAGCTCTCTTGCACTGGATTTTCCTGACCTTATATGGCACATCTGCAGTCAGACATCCTACAGGGATGCTGCACCTCTTCTGTTCCCATGGGTTCCAAGCCTGTCTCTGGCTTTGCTTCTGGTAAGCTGGATATTAGGAGAGCATACCCTGTTCCCATCTCCTTCCTGGTACACACCTGGGCACCCTACATCTTCTGTATGTGAGCGTCCACCTAGCAAGCCTTTTCAGCTGAGTTGCGCTCACAAATGCCGGGTCTGACACTCCCTGTGTCTTCCTCCTGCACCAGCCTGTTTGTACATTCAGCTACTTCAGAATACTCTGGGTCCTCTCCTGTACCTGTCATTGGGGTCAGAGGGGTGTCCCAGATTCCAATAGCTTGCATGGCTTCCATACACTGTAATGGGAAGCTTGTTGTTTTTTCAAATTTTCATGCAGAAGTTGCTGCTTGGAGGAGAAGTCCATTACCTGCTATTTATCAAGTTGACTTAGAAAATAGCCACTGCCATTAGCAATGGTAACATGGAATAGACTTAGTGTTTGGGTACTTGCCAGGTTCTTGTGGCCTGGATTGGCCACTGTTGGAAACAGGATGCTGGGCTTGATGGACCCTGGGTCTGACCCAGTATGGCAGGTTCTTATGTTCATTGTATCTGCCTGTTGATGTGTGCTTGCTTTCTCTGCTGCCAGAGACTTTTGTCTTCCTGGGCCAACCAATGATTGTGATGCAGGCTGGCTAAATCCAAGAGAAACTGCTGCCTCCCAGTGCTGAATCTGAAAGCGAGAGGCTTCTTCATTGTGGAGCTGTGGTAATCCAGTAGTAAGAGGAAATGGCAGACTGCCTTCATATTTGATTTCTGGATAGCTGATAAGGTAGTGTGGTTACATGTTACACCACTCAAATGTGTGGAAACAAAGATCAATAAACAGAAATTCTATAAGGTGCTACTATTTATTGGCATTGTTAGTCCAATAAAAAGGTGTCACGTTGCAGAGCTACTGGTTTGTTGGTTGACCTTTGTCTCTGTGAATCTGCTGAGAAACAGGAAGGAGAAATCTAGTTTTATGGTGGAAGGAAAAATGATAGGAACAGTTCTGAGCTCCTTGCGCTGCAATTACATCAAATCAAGGGGCCTATTTACTAAGCATTTTTCCCAGAGACACAAAATGTAAGAAAACCTTTAGTAAATAACCCGCCAAGGAGGCAGAAATGCTCTGGCTTTTTCAGTCGCCCCTCTCTGGAGGACAAGCGCAGTCCGGCTCAGGACGGGATTAATCGCAGTTCCCGCATGCGGCCACTGGGTGGCAGCAGGAGGGCGAGGAATGTGCGATCTATGTTCTGCAAGGGCAGCATGGTCCCCCCTCCCCCGCCGCCAATCTTTCTCTCGCATCTGATTGGAAATTGGGAAACTAATTAACTTTGCAGTTTTGCTTATTGGTGTAATGTCAGCAGCCAGTGGCATGATCCTTGCTAGAACAGAGACATCCCAAGGAATGTCCAACTTTAACCAATACGTGTCCGGTGTCAAAAACAGCATTATCCGAAGTAAAAGGTTTAATAATAATATCCCAGCCTCCTCCATATAATATACCAGTGTAATAAGCTGCCTTGCTGAGCTAATGAGGTTTTATTTATTTTTCTGCTTCTCTCACAAGGGCATTGTTTCCAAATGGGTTACTTTGTGTATAGCATGATGGGGCCGAACCTCATTCCTAAACCAGGGTAATCTCAGTCTCTCAGATTTACTGTGGTCTTCTTAATGCATTGAGCCCAAAAAAAAAAGCTTCTTTCTGGCATTCCTAAGCTGTACTGGGTGCAGGCACCAGATCAAGGTGCTCCTGAAATCTTCTTAATCAGGTCACTGGCGCCCAATGCAATTAGGACTATTCCTGTAGTTTCCGCCACCTTCTTTTGCTCTCTGATTGCATCCCTTGGCACTCGAATCTCCTCTCTTCATATGTTAGTGGCTTGGTTCTGACACTTTATCAGAATTGCCGTCCTTGTGTTTTCCTCCTTTACCACAGGGTCTGGTTTCCTAGCTTCAAGCTGTTTATCGGTTGAAATGGGAATGTCCCAGGTGATCTGTCAGGGTCGTGATCCCAGTGCTTTTCTGGTACAGCGATGTTATAGTGTTTGCACAGTTCCCAGTGGATGAGCTGTGCCCCCTTATTAAGCCTTTCTGTGCACAGTTCTTCTGACATCAGCACGTCGCACCAGGTGACCAGATATGTAACCATCTTCGGCTGTCAGGGAGTTGAAGAAATGATTTATTTATTTTATCAATATTGCACCTTTTGTGACACTTCAAAGCAGTTTA
This sequence comes from Rhinatrema bivittatum, assembly GCF_901001135.1. Lineage (NCBI taxonomy): Eukaryota > Metazoa > Chordata > Amphibia > Gymnophiona > Rhinatrematidae > Rhinatrema > Rhinatrema bivittatum. Next base: position 80,820,780 of record NC_042627.1, on the reverse strand, counting down.
TATTCCAGTAAGAACATAAATACAGGAACATAAGAATTGCCATGCTGAGTCCGACCAAGGTCCACCGAACCCTGCATCCTGTCTCCAACAGTGACCAATCCAGATCGCAAGTACCCGGCCGATCTCATCAAGTAGATCTATTTCCTATTACTCACTCCCAGGGATAGCAACACCTTTCCCTAGTAAATGGCTAAAACTGTGTTATGAACTTTTTTTTTAACCTCTTTTAAATAGGGACGTGCATTCGTTACATCTGTTTTGGCGGTATGCACGTATCTCACCGACTTTCTAAAACATACAGAAAATGGAGAGTATGTGTGTATTTTTAATAAAGAGATACACACATACTATCCATTTTCCATCATGTACTAAAAATTCAGCAAGGTACCCACTGAACAAATGCACAACCCTACTTTTAAGCTCCGCTATGCTCGGCGCTTTAATGGCGTCCTCTGGCAACAGATTGCACAGATTGATAGTGCACGGAGTGAAAAAGTTCTTTCTATGATCTGTAATGAATCTGCTGGTTGTTAGTTTCATGGAGTGTCCCCTTGTGTTCGTATGATTTGAAAGGGTAAATAACAGTCCTTTACCCAACAATCCCACTCATGATTTTATAAACTTCTATCCTGTCCCCTCCCAGTCATCTCTTTTCATGCCTAACATTCTATTTGCTTTTTGACCGCCACTGCGCACTGGTTTCAACGCACTGTCCACAGTGACTCCAAGGTCCTTTTCCTGGGTGGTGACTCCCAACACGGGACCCAGCATCGTGTACCTGTAGCTGGGATTATTTTCCCCCACGTGCATCACTTTGCACTTTTCCACATGAAATTTCGTCCGACGTTCAGTTGCCCATTCTCCCACCCTCACAAGGTCCTTCTGCAGTTCTTTGCAGTCCGATGCTGTTTTAACAACTTGGAATAATTCTGTGTCATCTGCAGATTTGATCACCTCACTCACTGTTCAGTTTTCTAGATCATTTATTACACAGCACAGGTGCCAGTACCATCCACTGTGGGGCTCCACTAACAACCTTTCTCCTTTTGAAAAACTGACCATTTAGTCCTGCCCTCTGTTTCCTGTATTTTAACCAGTTACCATTCCAAAATAGGATATTGCCCCCATCCCAAGGAGTCTCTTGTGGGGCACTTTGTCAAATGCCTTCTGAAAATCCAAATACACCTTTACCCACATGTTTATTTGCACCTTCCAAAACACTCTACAAGACTTCCCTTTGCTAAAACCATATTGACTCTTCTCAATTAAGCCATGTCTATATCTGTATGGCCAGTGATTTTAAGAATGGCTTCTACCATTTGCCCAGCACTGACATCAGGTCCACCAGCCTATAGTTTCCTGGATCACCCCTGGAACCCTTTTTAAAAATCGACATTGCATTGGCCACTATCCAGTCTTCAGGAATTGTGGCTGTCTTAAATGATAGGTTGCAGATAATTAGCACCAAGTTAACAATTTCATGTTTTAGTTATTTTAGAACTCAGGGGTGAATGCCATCTGGTCCTGGTGATTTGTTACTCCATTGTGACTGATATTGTGAGATTCCAAAATAGCAGAACACGGCACTTCCACTTTGTGAATCCTGCAGTATTTTCCCTGGTGGTAAAATACCGCCAGACAACATACCTAAGCAGTAAAATCTTCCCATAAAATGTGTGATTTATTTATTCTATTTATTTAAAATGTCTTACATTCTGCCTTTACCCACCAAATATTGTTCAAAGTGGATTACATTAGCGACATTCATAATTAAAACCAGAGAGACAACATAAAAGATGACAACATTCAAAATTAATCAAAAACAAACAGCATAAAATATAAGTAAAATCTTAAATATAAAATGATGTTAAGTTCAGGTCCTGCTCATCCCTCAGACTGGCTGGCAAAATCATTCCACGATTCTGGGCCAGCAAAGAAAGTGGCCCTCACTTGAGTCTGCCATAATCCCTAATCTCTACAGATGAAGCGTTTGAAATTTGAGGACTGTAAAGAATGCACTGAAGCATAAATAATTCACTGTCATGGCTTAAAGGGGCTGTTTGGCCCTGAGTAACCCCCTGCTGAATGTTGAAAAAAAACCCATAGGGGTCTCCATAGACCTTTTGTACCATTTATTTATTTAACATGTTTTGTATACAGTCATTCGGTTTCACCATCAGAACGGTTCACAGTAGTCAAGAAATAATATATTGGTTACAAATATCATTGCAGCAAACTGTCATATTGAAAAAGTCTGGAGTTAGAAGGTTCGTTAATTACATATAAAATTATTATTACATATTATCAATCTTATATAGCAGCAGAGTTACTACATATGTTAAAGTTAATATATACATATAATAAAAATTGTTGTTACATATAGGCTAGGGGTAATAAGTGAGATCAGTTGCACATTATCTTAAGTGTTCACTTGGTGGGCATTATTTAATTGATAGAGGGATGGAGCATTTTTCTTGGTGTTGGGTTGCATGGTTGATTGGTGGTCTGGTTGATTGAGTAGGCTCTGGTGAAAAGCCAGGTTTTCAGGTCTCTTTTGAAAGTTTTGATATCTGGTTGATTTCTTATTTCGATTGGTATTGTGTTCCATAGAGTGGGGCTTGCGATGGCTATAGCTCTCTCACATGTTGAGTTCAGTTGTGTGGTTCTGGGTTGAGGAATTTTGAGGAGGCCTTTGTTTGTTGAGCGTAGGTTCCGTTTAGGAGCGTGGATTACGATGAATTTGCTCAGCCAGTTGTTTTGCTGTCCTTGGATTATTTTATGCAGGATTGTAAGTACTTTGTATTCTATGCTGTATTTTATTGGGAGCCAGTGTAAAGAGATGAGGGTTGGCGTGATGTGCTCGTTTTTTTGATCCAGTCAGAATTCTGGCGGCTGTGTTCTGCAGGATCTGAAGAAGGCGGATGGTTGCAAGTGGTAGGCCAAGGAGTAGAGAGTTGCAGTAGTCCAGTTTGGAGAAGATGAGTAGTTGTAGGACCGTTCTGAAATTTTCGTGTGCGAGGAAGGGTTTGAGACGTCTGAGCGTCAGTAGTTTGTGGTATCCTTCCTTAATCTTGTTAGTTATGTGGGTTTTGAATGAAAGATCTTTGTCTATGGTGATTCCTAGATTTCTCGTATGAGTGACAGGAGAGATTAAGGTATTTGGGTTTTCTGTTTTGAGTGGTAAAATGGGGGTGGTGGTGTTTTTTCTTTCGAGGATGATTAACTCAGTTTTATCAATGTTTATTATGAGTTTCAGGTCAGTTAGATACTTCACCCCCAGCACCACCACCACCACCACCACCATCATCCCTGGAGACAACTGCAGTAAGGAAAAAAAGTAAAAAAAAGTGTTTTAAAGATCCTGATCAGGCCCTGCCCCAACCGCTCCCCATCAAATACAAATTCTGGCCTCAGGAAATCAAGACCCCCCCCCGCCTCAGGGCCCTCCTGAAGTTATAATTTTAGCCCTAGAGATACAGTGAGGGCCTGGAGTAGGGTCTGCTGATGCCACCAGGCCTGGAGCCTAGGAGATGCTTCTCTTCCCACTACACCACTAGGGGGGGGGCCTAGCCTTTGGGGCCAACGTGGTTAGGAGTGGGGGTCTGACCAAGATCTTTAAAAATTGTTTTTACTGTTTTGCTTACTATGGGTCAGCAGGTGCAGTGAGTCAGGGGGGTCTATGGAGACCCCTGGGTGGGTTTCCTAACTTTGTTGGGGGGGGGATTACTTGGGGCAGAGGGCATAGGCCTCACAATCACTGAGATCTTCTTTTTGTCTTCTCTGTCTTACTTTTGTCTTAGGTTACTTGATATTATTGTTGTATCTGTGGACTGGGGTGAGAGTCGCCCTGCAGGTTCTCACCGCCAGCAGGTGGACCCAGGCAAAGCAGAGACTGGTCTGGAAGAGACCGGTCTGCAGCTTCACCTTTACCAGCCCACGTTCCCCTCGGGTTGGGCCTTTGGGTGCTGGGGCCCAGCAGGACTTAGGCGAGGGTCTCTGCTGATGACTACGGACGTAGTCCAAGGCCAGGCCAGGGTCGAAGGCAGGTGGCAGTCGGGTGACTCGAGAATCTGAGCAAGAGTCGAACCTGGTATCCATCCAAGGGAGAGAAAGCAGGCTGGGTTGGAAAGGCAAGAGCAGGCTGGCAGATGAAGGTAGGAACAGGTGGGGCAGAAGCAACATGCACTACAACGTAGTACGATCCGTCCGAGGCAATGAGAGAGGGGCAAAGCAGGACCTTTATAGAACTAAGCATGTGATGGCATCAGGGGGCACCATGGGGCTTTTCCAGCCACAGGCCCTTTAAGTCTGCTTGAGTTTGGCATGAGCACATCTAGGGGAGCATCAGAGGGCTGCAGGAGCGGCAGCATCCAGCCACGTGACGGTGGCCTCCTGTCGTGCCTCCAGGAGGCCAACATTGGGGTGAGTGAGCTGGCACGCGAGGTCACCTGCGAGCCGGGAAATGAACATAAAAACATAAGAAGTTGCCATATTGGGTCAGACCAAGGATCCATCAAGCCCAGCATCCTTTTTCCAACAGTGGCCAATCCATGCTATAAGAACCTGGCAAGTACCCAAAAACTAAGTCTATCTCATGCTACTGATGCTAGTAATAGCAGTGGCTGTCAACTTAATTAATAGCAGGTAATGGACTTCTCTTCATAGAACTTATCCAAATGTTTTTTAAACCCAGCTACACTAACCACATCCTCTGGCAACAAATTCCAGAGATTAATTGTCCATTGAGTGAAAAATAATTTTCTCTGATTTGTTTTAATTATGCTACTTGCTAACTTCATGGAGTGCCCCCTAGTCTTTCTACTATCCGAAAGAGTAAATAACCGATTCACATCTACCCGTTCTAGACCTCTCATGATTTTATACACCTCTATCATATCCCCCCTCAGTCGTCTCTTCTCCAAGCTGAAAAGTCCTAACCTCTTTAGTCTTTCCTCATAGGGGAGTTGTTCCATTCCCTTTATCATTTTGGTAGCCCTTCTCTGTACCTTCTCCATCGCAACTATATCTTTTTTGAGATGCGGCGACCAGAATTGTACACAGTACTCAAGGTGGGGTCTCACCATGGAGCGATACAGAGGCATTATGACATTTTCCGTTTTATTCACCATTCCCTTCCTAATAATTCCCAACATTCTGTTTGCTTTTTTGACTGCCGCAGCACACTGAGCCGACGATTTCAATGTAGCAATTATATCCTATATGTGTTATATTTAATGCTGATTTTACATTAGGTATGTATTCTATTTTTATTAACCACCTCGAACAATTGTAGAGTGTGGGATATAAACGTTTTGAAATAAATAAATGCTCTTGGGGAAGTTAGGTACAACCTTTGAGTTGTAGGTACTTTAAAGAACATACCTTGCATTTTTGAGGCAGCCACATTATTTGATTGGCATTGTTTGTTAATGAGCTGATTAGCATGCATGTGTATGCTAATCAGCTCATTATAATAGGGCTGGTGTCGGCAGCAGAATAACGCAAGCTATTTGAAAGACCTTGCATAATCCCTGCATTAGGCCACTTACCGCGAGGTAATCAGACTACTGAGGCTTTGTGAATGAGCCTCTAAGTCTGTATCTGGAGGCTGAAGTGACACGGGATTTGAACCTTGGCTTTCCTGATTCTTATAAAACAAAATAAATGCTCAACTGGTCATATATTTCAATAACATTTTCAATGTAACACACACTTTGTGAATTTAACTCTTTTTCCAACAAAATTTATGTAGGACCGACACTCAATGGGCTTATAAAATTGTAAAACCCCCTATAAGTTGAAAGTCAACTTTTCTTTATTTCAAATTTTTTATAAAAACTTATTTTGTAAATATGTATCAATTCCTCATTTTAAGATTCCAAAAACCCGACAGTTTAGATGAAGTGATGTAGTTTGTCTCATTTGAGTTTGAAAGAGAGGTGAGCATTGGGAGTGAGAGACCCCCTGAGGCGGATGGACAATCGAAACATGATATCATGTTGGGGTGGGATTGGACTTCTCATGACAAGATGAGGGCAGTTACTGCGTGAAGCTCACTTGAAAAAGATAAATTGCTCTGAAGAATTGGGACATTGTTTTTTGGAATCTTAAAAAGAGGAATTGATACATATTTACAAAATAATTATTTATAAAAAATTTGAAATAAAGAAAAGTGGACTTTCAACTTAAAGGGCTTTTACAATTTTATAAGTCCATTGAGTGTCTGTCCTACATAAATTTTGTTAGAAAAAGAATTAAATTCAAAAGTGTGTTTCATTGAAAATGTTGTTGAAATATATGACCAGTTGACCATTTGTTTTGTTTTATGAGTATTGGACTGTGAGGTTTTCTGGAATATGGAGTATTGGGATTATTTTCCTGATCCTTAGCCACCAGGATCCAGGCATGTGAAGCAATAGCAGCAGGAGCACTTTATTCACCCAAAAGTCTATCTTAGTCTCTTTAGGATTGATTTTTTTATATAACCGCATAATTAGGGAACTTTATTTTCAGTTTTTATTTTATTTTTCATGGGAATGTCACATAAAAAAGTGGAAGATAATCTTTTTTGTTCACTGATTTATCTTTTCCCACTTATTTTTTTTCCCCATTTTTGTTCAATATAATAAATACTGAGAAATTCCCTGGAGAAAAAGATAAACTGAAAATGAAGGTCCCTATGTATAATCAGTATAAAAATAATTTACAAATAAACCCTCACAATCATAAAAAATAAAACAAAAATTAAAAACAAGAACTAAAACAAACTAATCAAACACATTAAAAACAACAAAACAAAAACCATCCAGCTGCCTCCTTCCTCATCCTTGCTTCTACCACCTTAGGGAACACCTGCTTGTAGAATTTCAGGTAATTGAACTCTGGTAGACTGTTTTCTGTCTGCAGAGCCACAATTAAGACTTGATTTGCATAACATTTCAACTAAATCTGAGCTAAAACCACTGTCAATAAGCAGCCCTGAGAAGATCTCAAATCTTGCCCAGGTCTATACCAGTTCAATTTATCTAAAAGATACTTTGGACTAGGGATGTGTAGGGGGAAAGATTTGTTTTCATTTTCAGCTCGTTTTTGGGAGATTTGTTTTCCATGAATTTCAGTTCGTGGATTGTTTGATTCATTTCAGTCATGAGAAAAAAATGATTCAAATAATAAATTAAGAAACACCCCCCCCCCCCCAAATCAGCCTAAAAATGAAAATGAGGCCTCCTGGGTCCTACATCTGCCAGCCCGGAAAAATACCGGAGCCAGGATCCCCCCCCCCGGCCCCCCCCGGCCCCCACTTACCCAGTCCGGTGATCTTCCAGTGAGGCCTACACCCAGATGAAGCCTTGGCCTTGCATAAGCTGTGGGAGCCTTCTGTCACCGCGACCCTGGCCTTCACCTCAGCTGAAACTAAGCCTGAAGCCTGGGCCTAGGAAGGAGACAGGAGGCAGGACCCAGGCCAGAGATTAGGTCCCAATGCCTGGGCCTTAGCCCAAACCCAAACCCAGGCCTGACACTATGACCCCACCCAGAGGCCAGGTCCAAAAACTGAGGCCTCGGCCCAGGCCTCGCAGCTGCTCCCTCGTCATCCTCGTCTCGTCCAACACCATCCACTGCATCAAAACTGTACAACTTGCTGAATATCAAAATGGCACCATCCTTGGGGTGAATATGCCGGAGTTAATTAACTCTAGAGCAACCCCAGCGGACTGTGTTAGAAGAGAAGAAAAGGATGATGAGGGAGCAGCTGTGAAGCCTGGGCTCTGGGCCTAGGCCGAGGCTTCAGCATCGGGACCCAGCCTCCATGTTGACTCACAGCAGCAGAGCTGGGTACAGGCTCCAGCCTAGGCTGAGTACAAGGTATCAGTCTCTGCGTTGGCTCATGGCATCGGGCCTAGGTCCAGCCCAGGCCCCATCGTTGGGACTTGGCCTCTGTACCAGGTCATAGTAGTGAGCCTAGGTCCAGGATCTGGCCTAGGTCGAGACCCAGGCATCGGGACCCAGCCTCAGAGTCAGGTAATGACATTGGGCCTGGGTCCAGGCTCTGCCCTCAGCCTAGGCTGAGTCCCTGACATCAACACCCGGCCTCCAGGTTGCATCACAGCATTGGGCCTCCAGAATGGGTCACAGTGGGCCTAGGTTTATGCTCTTGCCTAGGCTGAAGCCCAGGAATTAGGACCCAGCCTCTTAGGTCACAGCCCAGGCATCAAGGCCTGGATTCTGTGTCAAATTGTAGCATCGGGCCTGGGTCCAGGCCATCAAGTACACAACAGATCAGGTAAGACCTTTTTTGAGTCTCAACCTAGGCCCCGGCATTGCACTCGGGCCTAGGCTGCGGCCCCTTCTTTGAGCCTCATCCTATGCCCTAGGGGAGGCCCTGACTTTGGACCTAGGCTTAGGCTGTGGCGCTGGTGTCGCACTAGGGCAGTGGTGGAGAATTCCAGTCCTCGAGTGCCACAAACAGGCCAGGTTTTCAGGATATCCACAATGAATATGCATGAGATAGATTTGCATACAATGCAGGCAGTGCATGCAAATCTTTCTCATGCATATTCATTGTGTATATCCTGAAAACCTGGCCTGTTTGTGGCACTCCTGGAGTTTGCCATCACTGCACTAGGGCGTAAGCTGCAGCTCCTGCTTTGGGCTTAGGCCTGATGCATTTTGTTTTCAAATGAATTCAACAAATAAGGTTTGTTTCATTCAGAGGCCCCCAATTCATTTTGGGACATCCCAAATAAAACAAATTTGCCTTATTTGTCCCATTTTTTATCATTTGTTTGAAACGAATGCACATCCCTGTTTTGGACTGGTAATTCTCCTGGAACAGACGGTGATAGCCAATAATTTAAATGGAGCCCTCTCACCCTTGCACATTTGGGCTCTCTAAAACTCAGTTTAGCAGCACTATTGGGCAGTAGCTGAAGCCTATAAGTAACTTGCTTGGAAGCCTCAAGGACTGCTATAAGTTACTAAAGCAGACGCTACTTATTTTAAAGCACAAGAGTCTACAAAAGGGCAAGAAGAATTGATGTGAGCTTTAGGCAGTGTCTGCACATGTGCAATCCCGGAGCAGGCTGAACATTCCTCATCCCCACCAGCTAGGGAAGATGATACAGACGTGCAGTCTGCTCAGGTTATGTAGTCACAGCTGTGTTGGCTTCTGGGCTGAAAGTGAAGTAAGAATTCCACTAAGGAAGAAACCGCAGCTGCCATCAGGGATGCAGGTGCCCTCTACTGCCCTCTGTGTGTTTGCCCCTGCAGGACTTCACTGCAGCTGTTCGCTCCCCAAACCTGCCTCCTGTCTGCTTCTCCATTTATCTGGGAAGCTGCCAGCACAGGAATTCCTTTGTCTGGAGGTCCATAAAGTCGGTATACTGCAGCCTTGTAAAGCACAGAGATAATTTCCCGGCAGAAGTTAGACAGGATTAGCTCTGTGCCACTTCCCCTCCCCCATCCTTATCATCCGGCCCCAGGCGAGAGAGAGAGAGAGAGAGAGAGAGAGAGAGAGATTATAAAGAGCTCCGCCCCTTATTAAAGAGAAGCAGGCCGATATTGCATGGTGCGCTCGGCCGAGCGCACTGTTTAGTACGCACTTGGACGTGCGTTTTCGATGCGCATCCACTATCCCTTATACTATAAGGGGTTTTGCATGTCAAAAACGCACAGCAAACCCCCTCGGGAAACTAATAGCGCTCATCACATGCAAATGCATGTTGATGAAGCTATTAGTTATTCACCTGGGATACCGAAAGTAAAATGTGCAACCAATCCGCACATTTTATGCTCAGAAAAGTGTAGAAAAGCAGAACAAAAACTGCTTTTCTGTACACCCTGCGACATAATATCCTAGCGATATTAAGTCAGAGGAAACAAAAATGTAAATAAATAAATAAAAGTGCGACGGCTGGTCAGATTGAGAACAGATGCTCAATTTTACCAGCATTCGTTTTCCTAACCTATGGCTGTCGGCGGGTTCGTAAAATTGGGCATTGGTTTCCTGAACCCTCTGACAGAGTCACCTTTACTGGGTTGCCGCTGATAAGGAAGTGCTAGGGCAACGCTATCATCCCTAGTGCCTCCCTTTTAGCATGACCCTTCTTTTAAGTACAGGATGGCGTGCCCAGGAGAGGTGGCTGGACATGCGTTGGGAGAGTGGGCGCTCAGCACGGAGAGCCCATTCTCCCCTGCTTCTTATTGAATTGGCCTGAAGGTCTCCTAACAGCAAAGTATCGAAACAAACATTTTAGTCTTTCTTTTAAGTCTCTCAGGTACTTTGCTAAGTTCCTGATGTTTGGTTTGCAGAAAAAAACAACAATAAAAGAAGCCTGAACCAGAAGGTGAAAGGAGCCAGAAATGCCATAAAGCGGTGCTGAGCAGGGCAGGGGGAGTGAGCCCCAGCACTGCCCTAGAAGAAAACGGAAAAAGATCAAAGTTTAGAGGAAAATAACTTTAAGTGCATGTGGAAAAAAGAAAGGTGACAAATACTGTGGGGTTGTGCAGGATTCCCCTCTGTCCTGCCCAGTGATAGGAATGATTACGTTTCTCTGCCATGAAATAATTCTCCCTCCATCCTGAAAACGTCAGCAGGAGCTCCACCTGAGATGAAAGCTAGGAGACGATCAAAAGAGACCAAAACAACTGCCAGGAAGAAAATGAAGTATTAGCTAGGCTGGCTGGCTTAATATTTATGTGGATTTCTTATGTCTTTCTGACTAAGGAATTCACCCAACCTATGAGAGCAGTAACTTTCAGCCAGAGACCCGTAGGTGGGTGTAGCAGCCTAACAGGTCCAGTCTGAAAAGATGGACAGAAAGTGAAAGAACAACCTCACAGCAAGACATAACATAGTATTGCTGGCAGAAAAAGACCAAATGGTCCATCCCGAATGCTCAGCAAGCTTCCCATGGCAGTCAAAAGCAAACAGAATGTTAGGAATTAAGAAGGGAATGATGAATAAAACGGAAAATGTCATAATGCCTCTGTATCGCTCCATGGTGAGACCGCACCTTGAATACTGTGTACAACTCTGGTCACCACAGAAGGACGACCAAAATGATAAAGAAGATGATATGGCTCCTCTATGAGGAAAGACTAAAGAGGTTAGGACTTTTCAGCTTGGAGAAGAGACGGCTGAGGGGGGATATGATAGAGGTGTTTAAAATCATGAAAGGACTATAATGGGTAAATATGAAACAGTTATTTACTCTTTTGGATAATGCAAAGAGTAGGGGGTTCTCCATGAAGTTAGCAAGTACCATATTTAAAACAAATCAGAAAAAAATATTTTTCATTAAACACATAATTAAGTTTTGGAATTTGTTGCCAGAGGATGTGGTTACAGCAGTAGGTGTAACTGGGTTTAAAGAAGGTTTGGATAAGTTCCTGGAGGAGAAGTCCATAACCTGCTATTAATCAATAGGGAATAGCCATTGCTTGTTGCTGGCATTAGTAGCCTGGGACCTATTTATGTTTGGGTACTTGTGACTTGGATTGGCCACTGTTGGAAACAGGATGCTGGGCTCGATGGACCCTTGGTCTGACCCAGTATGGCAAATCTCATGTTCTTATGCTCAGAAATGGTGCTGCATGGTTTGTTAGCCTTATAAGGCATGGAGGAAAGTACGTTTTCATCTGCTTTCCAGGATAGCTTATGGGTTTGGTATTAAAAAGCTGGCAGGGGAGCAGTCATGGATTTGGTGGGGTTCCAGAAGGCAGGTGCTGCTCCTACGGTTAACCCGTCTTTTGATTTGTCAACAGGGTGCCTAAGGAGACTCCGAGGGCCGGAGGGCTTGTAGACGACCAGCCTCGCTCTCAGAGCCTTGAAGATCAGTCAGAGTTTTGAATTGACTGCTGCCAGTTTTTGTAGGATGGGCAACCCTCATCTCACTGTGCCATGGGCAACTGCACAGCTGGCTCTAGCCAAAGGCCACCCCTGCAGGAAAGGTGTTGGCAGAACGCAGGAGGAAAGCTTTATTCAGAGGAAGGGAAGGTCTTCAAGAAGATCATAAAGTGAGACTCCAAGAGGGCGGCCTCGGGAACATTAGGAATTGTTTTTTTTCATGGACAGGGTAGGGAAGGCATAGAATGGCTGCCTGGATCAGGTGGCAGGGCCATGTTTAAATAGCAGTGAGGGTGCACGACAAAGTGCCTAAGATCATAGGTTAGACGGTAACAGGCAGCAGTGCAACCAGGTGGGTCTGGCAGGCTCGGGCCGATTGCTTAGCAATGAAACCATGGGAATCCATCTGAGATAACAGAGCAATGGACAGGAGACCATTGCAAACCTCCAAGCCCCAGCACAGGAGCTTTCAGACCTGCTGCGATGGCCACCCTCATTAACCTCAGAGAAAAAGGGTTCCTGACGGCAGCACCTTTAGTAGATTCGATTTTGCACATCTGGACAGCCCGGCCTTTCCCCAGAGCCCTGCCTTGGTTATAAAGCGGGTGTAACAAGACTGGGGAATTATCAGCTGGAGTACTAATTACTTGTTCACTAACGTAATCAGCACTGATTGCTTTTCTTAGCAAGTAATCAATTACTGATTATTGATTACTTTTAGATTACTTCAGGGCCAACAATGGTTAAATTTTCCTGAAGCTGAGCCAGAAATTCCCAGACGCTGCTTTCCAGTGATTTTGGGGGTAGGGGGAAAGTGGTGCAGCTGAAGGAAGTGGATCAGCAGCAGCAGCGCTTGGGCGGAAGATCTCCTGTGCAAGCTGCTGGCTCGGGACGGATTTCACCGTCTGCCAGCAGCGGGGGCCAGGGCGCGGCCTAGCTGGTGACTGAAGCCATTTTCAAAGAATGCCATGGGGCGCACGGGTAGAGCTATCGCTCAAGTTACGCCCAATCTCTGCAATAGTTGCTAGCATTTGCTGCTGTCTGTCTATCTGTCTTTTTTAATGAAAGAGGTGCCCCACTCTGACCAGGAGCTGAAAGGAAGTCTGGAAGACGTTTTGGGCCCTTCTGTTCTGAATGTAACAGGCCTCCTCCTCACACAGGACTCTGCCCTCCCCTGAAAAGGCCACATGGACCAAGCACTTTCCCCACACTTACAAATGGGGAAACGCTGCAGTACATCTGCCCCATTAATATAATGAATGCACTTGTTTTCAGTCTAAGAATAAGATCGGGGATAAAATCATTCGAGATGCCTTTACTTTTAATGTACAGCCGTTGTCTGACTTATCTGCAGACAGAAGCCTTCTTCTCTCCATTTCTCTGAAGCGGGATTTGAAAATCAGGTTTATCCCAGCAAAATCAGGTTAAGGTGCGAGCGCCGGCCCGTGCACTGCGGCCCTCTGCTGGCGGGAGCCAGAAGTGCAGCAGCGAACCCCCCGGATCCAAGCCAAGCCCAGGCGGGCCCCTCATGCTCCCCACCCCTGGAGCAAGCTGCACCCCCCCCCCCCTTCTTCCTTTCCTTACCCCTGAAAAGGGATTCTGGCCTCCGATAGCCCCAGGGAGGAAGGGCTCTCTCTCTCCCCTAACCTTGTGAAAAGACCTAAGAGCGGATCTCTCATTGAGCCGAAAGCGGAGGCCCCGCTGGAGGCCCCGCGGTGCCGCCGGCACATTTGCCTGCAGTGTTTAATAAACGCAAACAAAATCCACACGGAGCGCCTGGAATAGGCCCAAGCTGTCCCCCAAGCACTTTTCCTAAGAAAATAAAATATCACCCCCAGGAAAGGGGCGCTGGGGAGCTCATTTCTAAGCCTCTTCCCGTCGTGCACGGAAGGGGCTTGCAGGTGTCCAGAGCCACTGCAGGGGGGGGGCTCGCCCCTTCTTTACCGCGGCTCCCGGGTGCCATTCACAGCCTTTGCCGCATTTTTGTCTTTCAGCCTCGTTTCATAAAAATAAAAAAAAAGCCTCCGGCTGGTTCAAGGGTTGGTGTTTTTTTGTTTTTGTTTTTTCTTTTAATTTAAAACAAAGTCACTTGTACAGTTTTTTTTAAACGAGTTTTTTGTTTTTTTACACGAGTCCATAAATTGCTCTTTAAAGTGCTGCTTAGAATTTACAACCGTTGATAAAAGCAAATAAAAACCGAATAAATAAATGAAAAATCAATAAATACGGTATCAATAAAATCACCACCACGTCTATTGCACAGTCACTTCCCCACCGCGTAATGAAACCGGGACATACAATATGTATTAAAGACAGTGAATACAGAGACGCTCCTGGAAGAGGCATTTATATATATATATGTATACTATATATATATATATATTTATATATTCTATTCACAGTCGGTAGTACTGTAATGTACAGGGGACCTTGTGGCTGCCCCCACGTTTGCGCGTTCTGTACACGATTTACAGGTGGAAGCGCAGCGCGCTATTTACAGAGCTGGGTCCGTGTCCGCAGGGCTTGGAGTGCGCGGGGGCGGGCTCAGGCCCCGCGGGTGCCGGTCACAGGTGGTGGGCGCTGCCCCACTCCTTGCAGGCCTCGGCGCCTTCCCAGGCTCGTCGCAGGGTCCAGAGCTGGATCACGGGGGCGGCGGAGGGGCTTTGAAGGAGCAGCTCCCGGTGCAGGGCCTTGGAGTCAGCATCTTACAAGAGAAATGATGGAGAGCATCATGGGCTTCTGAAGGGGAACAGACGACCAAGACATTACTTCTCCCGTGGCCGCAGCCGAGCCCCCGCGCCAGGGGTACAGGGAGGGCAGTGCCCCCCCCCCCCCCCTCAGACCAGGCTCCCCTCCCCCTCCCGTGTGGAAGAAAGTACCTTTGAGTTTCTGCTGAATGGCATAGCGCGCCTTCCGCTCCTGGTCTAACTCATTGCACAGAGTATCTGAGGGAGACAAAGGAAAGAAAGTCTGCACCGGAGCCAGAAGAAGAGGCCCCAGCAGCGAATCCGGGAAAAAAAAAGGAGCAGGCACGGACGGAGAGGCGAGAAGCAGAAAACCTCCAGTCACCCGTGGATTAGGCGCTTAGAATAGAGAGTGCAAAATTAAAAAAAAAAAAAAAGTGGAGTGGGAGGCAGCCGGCTCTAACCACAATTAAAGCAAACTTGGGCATTAGCACAGGTAATTTTACGCCTCGATTTTTAATTTACAAAAGGGAAGGAAATGGCTGTGCTTAGGCCCTTCAATCACTGCTTGTAATGATGCCTTCCAGCCCTTTGTTGCGCTTGTTTGCAATTCTGAAGCTAATCGGAGTATACAAAGGATATTACATTTACCCCAAAAAAAGTTAAATTACCTTCCATTGCGAGCTAAATGAGTGCGCTAAAGCCTGAAGGCCTCTTACCTCTCACAATCTGCAGCTGCTGCACCATCTCCTCTCTATAGGCCAGCTCCCTCTTCATCTGGTCCTGAAAGTTATCTGAGAAACGGAAGGCAGGGTTAGGTGCTGCTGCCAGCCCTTGCCACCCAGGGGTGCACGTTCCCGACAGCCGGCGCCCTAGCCTTCCCCCTCTCTGCTATTAATTAGAGCTCCGGAGCAGTGGGATTTTCGTGCAAGGCCTGCGCCTGCCTGCGCGTCTACTGCTTCCGCCCAGGGTGTGGGGACCTGCAGCAGATTCCCCGGCCCTGCCCGGGAGTCACCAAACTGCAGCTGGAAACTGCCTCAAGTTGGATAAGAAAGTGCAGCCGGTACCTTTCAAGCTCTGAAACTCGCGCTCCAGTTTCTTTCGCAGATCCATCTGCTCCACTAGCAGTTTTTGCAATTCATCTGTTAAAAACATGGACCTCGGGTGAGCACAAGTGTGAAGCTTCCCAAAGCAAGCCCGGTATGTGGGTCCTCCCCGCACTACAAACTCTATCCCCAGCTCCAAATACACAGCAGACTCCTCCGGCCATCCCCCAAGATCTCCGCTCAGCTCCAGCCCAAATGCAAAATATAATACACGGGCACATGCAGACTCCCACCCCCTTTAAATGGCCACAGAAATATAAAATATCGACAGAAAACAAACAACCGTGCGCACACACTATGTGTGTATATAGATATTACACACATATTTGTGCGTCCGCGCTTATCTATATAAATGCTTGCATTATAAAGCTGTGAGGTCTGTGCCCTGCATTTGTTTCCCGTGGAAGAATGGCTCTTTTACTATAGCGCAATGAGGCGTATGGATGCATACTCGCATATAACGCACTGCTCTATCATACAAATGGCTCTTGTTCAGCATTAGAAATAAACTTAACAGCCAGTATGGTTAAAGTCTGGGGCATTACCAGCCCCCTCGATCTGCCCGATCCGTTTCCGTTTCAGGAAGGATCCGCACACGACCGACCTCAGCCATTATAGAAAGTGACGTTAAAAAGAGAAGGGGGTGAATTGAACCCTCTAATAAAATTAACATCCAAGCGCCAAAAAAAAAAAAAAAAAAGTCCCAATAGAAATAAACACAAGAAATTCAGGACAAGCCTGAATTGATTAACATTTCGTATAGAATATACTAATTCCATAACAGTGCTAAACTAATACAACAGTGAGGCAACGAAATCGTTATTCTACAGCACTTTGAGGACGAGATACAGAGTATGGTAACGATACAAAACGACAATAGACGGTAGTGATGCTATAATTAATTACACGATTTAGTAAAGTGGTCGTACAGAACAGTCGGGCGTTAATTACATAGATTGCTGTGGAATTCAAACATTTTCCCTCTCTGTAGAAAAGAAAAAAAAAACCCCAAAACACATACACACAAAACAAATTAAAAAGCAAAACAAACAAAAAGAAATTCGATCACTTAAAATTCCTAAATGATTCCTGACGGAAGTGAACTACGAATGCGGGGCCCATTTTCTTCAGACTGGGGCAATGATCCTGTCTGTAAGGAGGGACCGGGGGATCTGGGGCAATGATCCTGTCTGTAAGGAGGGACCGGGGGATCTGGCAAACTCGGGACTTCAGCCCAGCAAGGCAGCAAGAAAAAAAAGAGACTTCCTTAAGGAGTCCTGGGACTGCAGCAGGAACCCAACTCATTTAGAAATGCATCAAGCACTGAGAGAGGCCGTTTTTCCCTCGAAGGAGCTTTTTTTTTGGTTTTTTTTTAATTTGGGAGCTTATTCCTCTTTTTTTCCACCCTCGGGTGACTGGAGTTAGAAGGAGCCCGAGCTAACCCCTGGCTCTTCAAGCCTTCCAGAAGGGCTCCCGTCTTTCCAGGAAAAGCTCAGAAACCTCACCTTTCGCCATGTTCTCAAAGTCTTTTTCTACAAGCTGGGCGCCAGCACCATCCACTCTAAGCCCTTCCTCACCTGTAGTGGAATAATAGGAGCTGACAGGGTTACGCGGCCAGGGCAAGGAAACGCGCAGCGCCGCGCAGCTCAAAGAAATTCAGCCGACAAGAGCAAGGCAAGCCCCAAATCTTTAATGGTAGCAGGCTGGACTGACATTACAAGACAGAAAACAGTACACAACACATTTGTACAGCAGGCAGGCTGCGGTAGGGACTTATTCTGAGATACCCTGCTTTCATCTTTATTTTACTAAACAAACGTCTTCACAGCAAAGAAAGCAGCTTGCAAGTGGGAGCAGACAGCATCATCTGAAACTCAGAGATCACCCAGTTCTTTAAATATTTAGCTGGTAAAAAGCTGCAGGGGACAGGCTTTTTACTGTTGATTTAAACCAGCTCCTTCCCGGTCGGAACAAGCGGTGTCAGAGGATCTTTTATGTGCGCGGACTGCAGCCCTCACTTGGAATAAAAGGCTCCTCGCAAGAGCGGCGCATACAAGCAGCCCTGGAAGTAGGAGAAGCCCCAGGGCGACAGAGTTTGCCTCTTACCTCTGTCGGCATCGACCGGGCTGGGCTGGGCGAGGTGGTTCCTTTGTTCCATGTAGGACTTTCGGGTCTCCAGCTCGTCCGCCGCCGCCGCGGAGCGCACCTCGTCCGCTTCGTGCTCTGCGAGGAGGAGGAGAAGAAAGGGAGGATTCAGAAAGGCAGCAAAGCCCCGTAAGACATAGCGACCAGCGGACTCATCTGCTCTGAAATTAGACGCAATATAAGTGCAAAAGCGACCCCCCTGCTGCTGCTCACCGGTGGCCTCGGGGTAAGTGCCGGCCGGGCTCTTCAGGAGCTGCACCTGCCCTTCGCCTTCCTGCGCGTACACCTGCAAGCGGAAGAGAAGAGAGGAGTTCTTAAGCCCCCGGCCCTGCTCAAGGCAGATTTGTTTATTCCGGGAAGAAAATGCATTCATTAAAGCCCATGAACATTGGAGGGTCACAAAATTATTTGCAACAGTAACGCAGATGCTGTAATCTCTGCTTTCCCAAAAAGAAAGAAAAACAGAAGAGGGCAAACGTTTTACTAAATGCAATTATTAGTGCTCCAGAGAAAATTACCCCATTTAAAATTCACTGCCCAAGAGCTTTCAAAGCATCCGCCTAATTTGGGGTAATTTCCCGCTGCATAAAGGGAGCCCTATTAGGCCGCCTCCTTATTTGTATTTGAATGCGCCTGGATGTAAATTTTACAGCTGTTCAAAGGGGTAAATACAAATCAGCCTGGCCTGTATTTGGAAGCCGCGTCTGCTCTGCTCTGCCCTACCTCCCCCCTCCCCCGCGCAAGAAAGCCTCCTGCACGCTGCCCACCTCGTAGCCCTCCGCGCCGGGCCCCGGCAGCGGCGGCTCCTCGTCGTCGTCCTCCTCGTCGGGGCCGCGGTTCGACTCCACGTCCACGTCGGGCTCGTCGGCGGTGTCCGAGCTCTCGCTGAGCAGGTCCGGCGAGACGTAGCCGTGCGCAGCGCGGTAGGGGCCCCCGGGCTCGCGGCTGCCGTACAGCTTGGCGATGCTCTCCGCGTCCTTCACCACGGGCCGGAAGGCGGAGACGTAGCGGAGCTTCCGTCGGGCCGCAGCCCCCGCGCCTGCCTCGTCCCCGGAACGCTCCTCTGCGCTGGGGCAGCGCTCGCTGCCCTCCGCCCCCTGCTGGCCGTCAGCGGGACTGCAGGCCCCGCCGCCACCGCGCTCGGCCTCCAACTCGCCGCCGGCCTTGGGCTGAGCCTGCGCCGCTGCCGGGTAGGGGCCGACGGGGAGTCCCCCGGCCGCCGGCCAGAAGACGGGGAAGGAGGGGTAGACGGCGTCCTTAGCGGCGGCGGCGGCGGCCCCGGCTGGCCAGAACATGCCAGGCAGGCCCTTCCCGGGCTCCGCGCCGCCCCCGCCTCCTGCGCTGCCGCCGCCGCCGCCCTCGTCCTTCTTGGGGCAGAGCCCGAAGGCCGGGAAGCCGTAGGGGTGCGGGAAGAGCGGCGGCGGCAGCTTCTGCAGCAGCCCGAAGCCTTTGCTGGGCACGGGGATGAGCGGGTAGCTGCGCACCTGCAGCGAGGCGGAGGCGGGCGCCGGCGAGCCGGGGCTGGCGGGCCGCAGGCTCTTGGGCGGCTGCTCGGGGCCCTTGTGCGGGGCGGCGGGGCCTGCCTGCTGCTGCTGCTGCAGGGAGAAGGTGCGCTTGCGGGTGCCCCCGTTGAACATGGCCTTGACGTCCTCCCAGGAGTGGCTGAGCTCGTCGCTGGCCCCGCGGTCGCTCAGGCGCAGGTGGCGGCGCCAGGAGTTGAAGTTGGCCGCGTCGGGCTGCGTGTACTTGGCGTCGGGCGTGCGGTGCGAGTGGAAGATGAACTTGTTGGGCGAGAAGTAGAGGCTGCAGTAGGCGCACTTGATGCACTTGGCGCGCGAGCTGTTGTAGCGCGCGGGGATGAAGGAGCCGCGCGAGCCCCAGGCGCACTCGTGCACCACGTCGAAGGCGAAGTTCTCGGGCAGCTTGGGCGGCTTGTGCTCGCCCAGGAAGGACTTGCACAGGCGCTCCGCCTCGCGCTTGGTGATCATGCCGCAGCGGCGCGACGAGATGGGCATGGCCCCGGCGCGGCGCAGGATCTCCAGCTGCACGGGCGTGCACTGCACGCAGGTGATGCCCAGGGCCACCCGCCGGTTGTGGATCTCGTTGTAGCTGTAGCTCTTCAGCAGGGTGTTGGAGATCTGCGCCAGGCACAGGCGCTCCTGCCCGTCGATGACCAGGGAGACGATGGGCACGCCGTAGAGCGACGCCTCGCCCACCTGGTTGGGCTTCAGGGCGTAGGGCGGCTGCAGCTCTGGCTTGGAGGGGGGCGACGAGCTGGCGTCCCTGGCGGTGCCCAGCGGAGCGGCGATGGCCTCCATGCCCTGCGCAGCTGCGGAGAGGGGGAGAGAGAGAGAGAGAGAGAGGCCAGCGTTAGACCTGCCGAGGCTGACGGGAGGAGCAGGGCGACGGAAGGACCCCCTCGCCCAGCCGCAATAAAAAACCTCCTTCTGCTCAGTGCACACTGCTTACTTTGCAAACGCTTCCTCTTCTTAACCTATGGCAACCCCGCTTGAGTTCTCCTTGTAAAGTTATGGGGGGGTTAAGTTACACTTGTTCCAAGTTATTAAAAAATAAAACCCAACAACCACCACCAACTTACAATGAGAGTGGATAACAGAGAACTTAAAGCAAATCCTCGCTTAAATAAACTCAGGCTCTTTCTTTTACTCCGGCGGTGACTCGCTAGCCCACCAACTGTATTTAACCATCTCCTCCCCTCCCCATCCCACACCGTCACCCAAAAAAGGCAGCCCGGAGGAAGGGAAGTTCAGGTTCTTGTCAGTAACTGGATACAGAAATTACCTGACTTATTTAAAGGCTGCAAATGTATTTAAGAGAATGTGCCAGCAGCTGGAGTCAAGGCTGCTCTTTTTTCCTCTGACCTTTTCTCAGGTTATTTTTAAGTAGAGGATGGCTCGATGAATACAACAATTTGAGCAGCCAGAAATTCATCCCTTTTAATGTCTTTACAGAAGATTAGCAGCGAGGAAGATTACTTAACTGTGCCATTTAAGAGTCCAACACGTAAAAGGAGCAGAAGGAAGTGGGTGCCAAACAAATTAGCTTATCTAAAAGGATTGGTATTAAGCAGCTTTAATTGTAATTACACAAAATAGCAGAAGTGTGCTGAGTTAAAATGTGAATAAAACTTCCATCCCCCCTATAATTAAAGCTCCGCTTGCTTTCCTAACCGCAAATAGGTATTCAGGATAAAGACAACAACAATGAATCGGAAATGTAGGATTTCCAGACCATGTTATATTCATTGCACAAGCGCATGCTACATGTAAAAATGTGGAATAAAAGCCCTCAGTGTCTACAAAGGAGCCGGAAGTCCCCGGTTTCTGCTTGCAAAGTGCTCTCGGGTTATTCAGGATGCAAGGAGCAGAATCCTGCAAGCAGTCTTTGCAACGCTGCGTTAAAAGAAGACCCAGCAGTTACCTTTTCGTATTTTTTGTTCTGGAAGATGCGGTGGGAAATGCAAGTCCTTGCGCGCGTTTTCCTGGCAGGTTTGCGAGTTCCGCAGAGGGGGCTAGGACGCCCCTGCGGCAGAAGGCATGAGGCCGGCGGGCCGGTCTTAGCCGAGGCTGCGTCCTCTCTGGAGATGCCACGGGAGTGACCACATGGTCAGTGCGCTGGAGGCTGCTGAGCCTTCGCTGGAGCCGCCGCGCACTGAGCCGCCGACAGCTGAAATACGCGCAAGGCACTCCCACTTAGCAGCAGCACATTTACATTAACCGTTTGCCTGCAGGACCCTCGCAAGTGGCATTCATCGTGGCAGGCGAGGCCATCAGAAGGCGGGCTGCTGCTTTAAGAGAGCCCACACCGCAGGCTGGGGGGGAGGGGAGAGCGGAGGTGGGGACAGGGAAGTCGTGTGCTGTCCAGCAGCGCCGGGCCGGGACCTTCAGGAGGCGGTAAGTCCCCTGCTCCGGGATAGGTAGTGACCTGCGTGCACTGCAGCCGCAAAGCCAGGGCGATCAATAGCTGGGAAAATCAAGGGATGTATTATTTATCGCGCAGAGAGGGGAGGGGGGGGGGGGGAGACTAATCAATTCTCGTTTTAAGGTAAAGACGCCACGAAATTCGACAGAAAGTCATCCCGGGGTATTGCTAATGATCTTTTCGGCTGCATAATTAGGAAGAGCATGAGCTGACTGTTTTTTAAACTTTGCATTCAGAAGCAGCCCGAGGGGGGGGGGGGTCAGGCAGCAGCCCCCCCCAGCCCCCAGCCTGGCGTTCTTCCGGGGCTGCAGGCCCAGATGCTCCTTGTATGCAAACTCTGGGACAGATTTGTGCAATACTGGTTGGTAAGTGGTGCAACCCGATGCTGTTTGTATGAAGTATTTATAAACTGATCGATAGCCATCATTCAGCTCTGCGGGGACCGGGCTGGGCTATCAATGAGCCGGGCTCCTCTGCAGTGCAGGACTGGGGGTTTCTCCCGCACGTCTGGGACGCAGCACTTTCTCTTTGTGATCCCTTAACAATAAGAGGCGCAGGGAATGTCTTATCGATAGATCCCTGGCCATGCGGCTCCGGCTGCCAGGGAAGTTTGGAGGGGAGCGCGCATTTCGCTTTATTTGCAAATGGTCCCCGATGCAAGGTTCAGCGGGCGGTGCGGGAGAATTTCCTCCTTACAGTAACGGGAAAATGTTTCCAGGTTGCTGTAAGAGGCTGGAAATACGCTTTAAATATTTCAGCCTAATTTTCGGCTTCAAAAAACCAAAGTGTGACTGGGGAAAGCCGTGGGAGCCGAAAAGCTGCCGAGGGCGACCCTTCTCCCGCAGCAGTTCTGGCGTTTAAGCGCTTTTAATGGCCGCGTTGATTAAACTGTAATTAATCATAGTGCCCGGACCAAATTTGAACAATTACACTAATCAAACAGAAGTTGATAACGGCCAGAGAAGTGCCCCGGGCTATTACTTTGTGAAACAGACCCTATTCAGCGACAACAGCTTTTGCCCTCCACCAACATATGTGTTACATATTAAAGCGAGTATTGTCATGAAAATGAGATGGCCTGTTTGGGATTTGATGTAGCATCAAACGGATTTGCCCTTGAATGCAGATCTGGAGCTATAAATCTTTGTAGATGCGTGCGAGCTATAAAAAAGTTCAGAGCAAAACCCAAGAATTAATAAACGAGGGGCAATTTAGAAAATCGAGAGCGAGAGGACGGATTCTCCGCTCCTGCGCTGCCGGATCCCACTGTAAGCGGGGAATCCAAACCCTAATGAGATTTACACTGATGCATATCAATGTTTATTTCAAGACGGAAATAAAACCCGTGCCGAGGAAAAAAAAAAAAAAAGGCGGCTTGGAGTGCAGCCTTCCGCTTTACCGCGGCTGCATCCCCGGTCCCCTTTTATTGCGCTCCTCGGCCCAGCTCTGCACATTGGCAGAGCGGATTTTTAGGGATCCAAGTGGGCCATGGCCACAACCCCAGGACCCTGTTAACGAAATCTGGGCAAATCTGCCCTGCCCCGGTGTGCAGGGAACGAGTTAAGGAGCCCGGCCTCCCGCGCAGCGTTAGCGTTACAAAGGGACGGCCGCAGCATTTATTGAGGAAGAGGAGAATGGAGCTAAACTTGATCCGGGCTTGGGGGCTCAGTTTTCAGAAGCAGACGACTTGCGCCCTGCCTGCAATAATTACATTCGTCTTCTGTAATTATTCCTTTCCTTTTAATTATTTAAAGCAATGCCCGAATTATTGGCCAGAGCGAGCGGTCATCTGAGCCGCAGGACCTGCAGTGGGGGCCTAAGACAGCAGTAACCTTCCGGCTGCCGTTAGTGCGCACTAACCGGAGTGCAGCTCCTTAAACAAATGCATGCTGAAATATTCATCAGGCATTATTACTGCAGAAACGTTTACTCCCTTTGTAAAAGGAAGCCAAGAGTCGCATGCAAGTCAAATGTTTTGTTTTGTTTTTTTTACAAATTGTATGCAAGTTTTCCAAAATATGGTACGGGATGAAATCGCCCTTTCCTGTGTGCAGGTTATTTCGATATTAGCTGCAGAATTTTACAAGCAGACTGCCAGTTACTTTAATGTAGAGGGGATTTGTGCATTATTAATATTCTCCTCTGCCTGGAAGGATTTCAGCATCGGCCTGGGAAGGCTCCTGGCTTTTCGGTTGTAAACTTGCATTGCCAGCTTGGGCGGAGAACATTTAGGCGTTCTGCGGGCCCACGCCTGCTTTGACGTTTCGTTCTCGGAGGGCAGCCGAAAGGCCCGGTCCTTAGTCGTTAGGGCGCCGCCGGATTCGATTCGTTTTCGTTGCGCCTTGAGAGCAGACGGTCCCCTTCTCTTTGTTGATTTAAAAGCGACTGGAGCTGCCCCTCCAGCCCGGCTGCAGCCGGGTCAGGAACAAAGAACCCCTCCCCTCCCCCCAGACTGCTGGTACACGGCACAGATAAGACAAGTTTGGGCCTTCCGTGAACCCTTCTTAAAAATCCCCTCACAAAGAGTTATTTGCAAGTTTAAACAGCAAAGACGCCACTGGAGCAAAGCATGAATTATGAACAGGGCAACGGCTGCAAGCCGCTGGCCCTACGAAATCCTCCTGTTTATCTCCTGCCCGGCTGTAACGCTTAATGGGAAAGAGACGAGGGGAGCCAGCCCGGCAGCCCTCGGGAGTCCGCGCTGCCCCAAGTTGTGATAAAATGCTCTCAATATTTGCTCCTATTGTGCAGTGGCATCTGCTGAATTATTCAGCCCTTTCTCTGGCGGGAGGAGGGACCTTTATACCCAGGGAAGTGCCGAGATTAAAGAGATTAACAGCAGCCGGGGGGAGCGGGGATGTGCGGTAAATGCTCCGCTTTCTTGGTGCTCAGTGTCAGGATTCAGGTGGGGCGGTTACCGGCCCTGGAGGACCTGCATTCCTACAGATGATGAGAACCCAGCAGGGCCGGGAGTTGCCCACCCACGTGAAGGTCTCGGGAGTGCTGCGGTATTTGGGGGGGGGGGGGGGGGCTGATTTGTTTATTCAGAACTGGTGAAAATAATAATAATGAACGTCTGCAAGGGGCAGCTTTCATTTTATAATCAGAGGGGGGGTAGAAAGGCTGCGTCCAAAGAGTAAACATTTCCCACAATCTGCAGCCTTTGAAAACCGATGAGGACCCAGCTGAAAATACCGTGAAATGAAGGCAGCGGCCGAGAAAGCTGAGCCCCGGACCCGAGAAGGGATCCCCGGGCAGGGCAGGGCAGGCAGCGCTCTTCATAGCTAAGGAAAGAGTCGGAGGCGCCAGGCACTTGCACCGACGACTTTTTTTGGCGTGGGATTTCGTTTTCACTCCCCCATTCCTAAAGATCCGTTTATTCGCAGCTTTCACCCGAGGGTTGGGCCCTGCAGGATTTAGCAGAAAGTTGCAAACGGAAAAAGGGCTTTTGCGTTCCCTGGCGCCTTCTGTGCGGACGGAGCTGAAAATGCCAGCAGTGCTCCCCGCATACAGCGCCACACCGCAGCCTTCAGAGGCCACGATTTCTACATCTGTAAGGGACCGCATTCAAAGATATATTGAATGAAAAAGGACGTTCATCTACATAGAAGTCTTCCTTGAAATTCCTCTGTAAATGAATATATAATCCGTTTTAAAAAGGAATTGAAAGAAAGTCTTGTAATTATTATGCGCACGCTTCTATATACCAGTCTTCCTTTAAATTCTCTTTCAACGTCTATATATGTTTTCCTTTAAAATCCTTAGTAATAAAAGTTTCTATATATGTTTATAAATACAACTCACTTCTCTCTAAATATAGATATCTTCCTTTAAATGAATTTAATTAAATATATACGTACATATACACCTTTCTCGTTATATATATATATATCTTCCTTTAAATTTCTCTTATTAAATGTATATGTATGTACATGGATGTATATATACGCACACGAACACTTCTTTCTATATATATCTTCCTTTAAATTAATTTAATTGAATATATATATATATACATATATAGTTCTCTCTCTCTATATATATCTTCCTTTAAATTCCTTTGTAATTAAATGTATATGTATATACATATAAATACACCACGCACACTTCTCTCTCACTATTTTTTTCCTTTAAATTAATGTAATTAAATATGTATATACATACATATACACCTCTCTTCCTTTAAATTCCTTTAATTAAATGTATGTATGTATAAATAAAGAGAGAAAGTGTCCGTGTATGTATATATGTATATATGCGTGTTATATTTATATACACACGCACACCTCTCTATATAGATCTTCGTTTAAATTCTTTTAATTAAATGTATGTATGTAGATATATATAGAGAGAAAGTGTCCGTGTGTGTATGTGTATATATATATGTGTGTGTGTGTGTGTGTATATGCACACGCACACCTCTCTCTATAGATCTTCGTTTAAATTATTTTAATTAAATGTATGTATATAGATATATATAGAGAGAAAGTGTCCGTATATGTATATATGTATATATATATATATATATATATATATATATATACACACACACCTCTCTATATAGATCTTCGTTTAAGTTCCTTTAATTAAATGTGTATATATATATATATATATACCACACACCTCTCTATATAGATCTTCGTTTAAGTTCCTTTAATTAAATGTGTATATATATATATATACACACACACCTCTCTATATAGATCTTCGTTTAAGTTCCTTTAATTAAATGTGTATATATATATATATACACACACACCTCTCTATATAGATCTTCGTTTAAGTTCCTTTAATTAAATGTGTATATATATATATATATATATACACATTTAATTATATATATATATACTTATATATATATATATATATATATATATATATATACACATTTAATTAAAGGAACTTAAACGAAGATCTATATAGAGAGGTGTGTGTGTATATATATATATATACACATTTAATTAAAGGAACTTAAACGAAGATCTATATAGAGAGGTGTGTGTGTATATATATATATATATACACACACACCTCTCTATATAGATCTTCGTTTAAGTTCCTTTAATTAAATGTGTATATATATATATATATATATATACACATTTAATTATATATATATATACTTATATATATATATATATATATATATATATACACACAGACACAGACAGGGAGACTTTTCCGTACATCTCCCTTTACGTTCCTTTCTAATTACAAGTACACGCGCACACACACGCACTGTTGGAGAATTCTCCGGACCCTTGGCTTGTGAAACCAAAACTCCAAAGCACCAGGGAAATTCACAGAGAAACCTTTCCTGCCACACTGGCAGCTCATTTACATCTCTCTTGCTCCTGCACATTTAAACTTTGTGCGGGTTATGGTTTCTGCAGTTGGGGTTTTTTTTGTTTTTTTTTAGCAGCGCGGGTATTAACTTAACGCGGGTCCCGAGGGGAAGGTCAGCGCCTATGTCTGCCGGGAGCTAGGAGGGGGCATTGGGGGGATTTGTCTAGGTCTCCGGGCATTGGGCCACCTGGCTAGCTCGCCACTCTGCTCCCAGGCAAGCGCCGGCCGTTTCAGGAAAGAGGATTTCTGAAACGAAAAGCCTTTCATAGCTTGGGACACGAAATGATTGTAATATAAGGGGATTTCTGCGTCTCTTCCGCACATTTCTCAATGCAAAACGTTACCTGTGTTTTCTAAGGAAATAAAAACAAGACCCCACCCCCCCCCCCACCAAAAACAGAAGGTGGCAAGGCAGGGAGCAGCGGTTACAAAGCTCCCTGCTCTTCCAGATTCAAGCATAAGCGATCCTGGCGGGTCCTGGCAGCTCAGGGTTTCTGTCTGAAGCCGACGAGTGCTTTGCACTTTTCTCCCGGGCCAGAGTAGCAAGAAAGTTTGAACTAAAATCCCTCCCTCTTTCAAGCCACAGGTGACTTTGCTGGGCATTTTTACAGAGGAGCTGACAGTGCGCACAGTGCAAGGGTGCGCTAGACACCGAGCGCTTTCGCGCGTTATCCGCAACGCAAGGGGGACTTGGTTTCAAGTCTTATTTTGTGGCGCACGTCCGAGGCTCTGAATTGTGCCAAACGAGCCCGGAGTCCTTCCTTCAGTGCTGCAGTCAGGAGGACAGGATACGGTTATTAAGTGGTGCAAGGTTGCGCCAGGGCAGGGCCGGGGGAGAAGCCCATTTACCGCGGGGTGGGGGCAGATTTGCCAGGCAGAAAGCTGGTTTTGCTGCGTTTCCTCAGAGATTGCCGAGCCTAATCTGGCTCCCTCTCTCTCTCTGCATCCTCTTCCATTTCGGATTGCGAAATGCCCGAGGAGCCGAGCCTCCCTCATTACTGCTCCGGTAGAGTGATAGTCACACATCTCTTAGCAGTTGAATTAACTGCAGTGTTTCTGTCTGATAATTAGGTTTAATTTACATAATTAGTACAGTATAAAGAGTACTGGGGGTAATCAAAAGGTACGTATATTGCTTACTGTGTAAACACGTATTTTGAATTAAAAACCAGATGTAATTAAGGCATTGTCTTCTGTTAAGGCGAGGCCCTAATTGTAATGAATTTCTAATTAACACTCAATGATTAGGAAAAGCAAGGGGCTGTAAAATCTACTCGTCGTTTTCTTAATTTATATTTTACTTAATATCTGGATATTAATTTCGCGGGCCCCTATAGACGCCGTATTTAATATTGCAATGATCAGCAAAGCACAACGCGGGCTTTTGAATCAAAGGAGGAAGACCTGGGATTGATGAATCCGCCTCGTGTGACCTAAATGCTCGGGGCAGCTCGCGAGTCATTCAGAAGGCGGGTTTCGGGGTTACGGGGAGGGAGCCGCGGTGCAGGGGGGGGGGGGCAGAGATTTTGGTTACCGAGAGGAGGGAGAGCACATCCCCGGCCACCGGCGGCCTGGCTTGCTCCTTATTTTTGTTTCCTAGCGATCACCGCAGAGGTTAATTGAAGCAACAACGACTACAGCTCCGACGCCTCTTTCTTGTAAAACTAAATCCATCAGAGCTCAAAAGCAGACGAGAATACGATAAAGTATTAAACAAAAAAAACCCGGGAAGAGAAGCATAAATTTGGGAAGGAAAATGCGGTGCGGTTGAAGGTTTAACTGCATTTGTGCTTTAAGTATCCACCAGTGACTGTTGCTAATGGAGCTCATATTTAGTTAAACATCTTTTTTTTTTTTTTTTTTTGGCGTGGGAAAGATAATAAAATGCACGGTACGAGCCCGGAGGAAAATTGAGTTAGGGGCAGCTTTGGGCACAGTTTGGGGGCTGGGGGCAGCAGGCAGGGGCTCGAGGCAGGACATCCATTCCTTCCCCTGCCCTGCCAGCAGCGGGGTAACCCCCCCCCCCCCCCCGCCTTCCTTCCGCTGCAACAGATGTGATGGGGAGAAAGCAGCCGCCCAGATGTCGCGGCTGCCGGCACAGCCACGTCCAGTGCGCGGCCGCGCTGCATCTCCCCTCTCGCTGCTTTCTGAGCCCGGAGAAGACGGAAAGTTTACTTCCCAAAAAAAAAAAGTCACGCGCAGGAAAAATCGGAATCAAGCTGCAGAGAGGAGGAGCGGACGCGCGCCCTTTCACAGCAGAACCGCACTTACAGATTCAGAATTCAAATTAAAATGATCGGGAACAGGACGGGTTTGTATCATAACAAAGATATTTCTTATTCGGAGCTAACACCACATTAATTCGGACGGATGAACTGGGACTTGAAAGACCTTTCAGAGTTCAGATATCGGACCTTAACTCTTGGTGGCCCCTGGTCCGGGGACCCGATTATGCGCCTCCATGGCCTCAGCTTACTCCGCATTGTTTTGGCTTCTCTTGAGCAAATAGTGGAGGAGGCTGCTACAAAAACAGATATTTGAAAGCTATGACAACAAAAGGATTTTTAATCGGGGTTTGAAAAACGATATTTGGAGAGCCCAGGTGAAGGTCACATCCTAGGCCAGCGATGGCCGACCGCAGTCCTGGAGAGCCACAGGCAGCCTGCCCCTCCTGATCTCCACAATTAATGTGCAGGCCATAGGTTTGCCTGCAGTGCCTCCCTTGTATGCAGATGTAGCCCATGCAGACATTTTGGAAACCAGGCCTGTTTGTGGCTCTTGAGGACGGGACTTGGTCACTCCTGCCACGGATGCTCTACACCAGTGCCTCATTCCACCCCTCTCTCCCCCTCCAGTAACCCCCAGAGGTCCCCAGAGGCTGGGATGATGTAGCTCAGGTGCCCTGATAACCATGCTGCCTCCCGTATTTCTTATGGGAACAATTCTGACCTGTTTTTAAAATGTTTTACATTTTGTTGACAAATGGATGAGCTACAACAAACCCTCTTTTACACAGAAGCTCAGGATTTTAGTACTAATTTCCTCATTCAGCTTGCATATGTAAGGCTCGGTATTGCTTTTCCTGCTAGGGCGCATAGCAGTCAAGGTTGAGACACAGTTCTGCACTGCCCCAAAAGCTGAAATGACTCATCTCTGAAGGTAACATTTACCTTCCCATCTCTGCTCCCCCTCCTCACACTCACACCTATCCTCCACACAAGGTATCACAGTAACAGCTCCCATAACACAAATGAATCCTCAGAACTTTATCTAATAGAAATATCATCGACCGTTCTCATATTTTCTCCAGTAAACGCAGCCCAACGCGTGCCACTCAGTCAGTGGGTAAAGTCGCCAGCTTATTCCTCCCTGCCAGGATCTCCTTTCCCCCCCAGCAGACCTTATATTCCCCTCTTCCTACCCCACCCTGGACTTTGTCACTGAAGCATCTGGCTCCGGTTCTGGGCCTGACATTTTGTGGGGGCCTCATTAGTGCATGAGCTGGAAGGGTCCCCGCAGTCCCTCCTGATGTGCGGCTGCCATCACCGAGTCCCAGAAGGTGAGATCGGGGTTGTGTGTGGGGGGTGGGAGAGACCATGTCTATGGGTTAGGGTGGTGCGCGGCGTGGGACGAGGTTCTCTAAGTGGATACCCACAGGACAGATGGCTTGTTTTATATTTGAGGTTCTCCTCTATGCAGACCAGTGTAGTACTACTTTTCTGAGGTGAAAATATCACTTACAAAATATATATTATATTTACATGCACTGCTGTATGCCAACCAGAAATCTCTGTAAAAAGGCAGAAAGATTCTTGGAAGCCGTGTGGTATTAGGCTCCTTCTTACAGACAGACAGACAGACACACACCCTTCTTACAGACACACACACACACACACACAGATACACACACACACACACACAGATACACACACACACACACACACACCAAACGTCCTCTCTCTTTTACTCACATTCAAGCCCCCAGTCTCTCTTACTCTTTCACCACAGGCCTCTCCCTGACTTCTTCCACCCTGGGTGCGGTGGGATCTGCCTGTGGCCCCATCAGCCTTTTCTCACCACATCTTTGCAGACAGGATGGGCTTCGGCCGCAGCCTCTCCTGGCCTTTCTCACCACATCTTTGACTAAGGGTAGGATGGGCCGCACCCGGGGCTCTGTCAGACCTTTCTTTTTCACATCTTTGGCCGGGGGTGGGATGAGTTCTGCCCATGGCCTGCTGGCACTTTCTGCTTTTTCACGTCGGCTGCCAGCCAGGGGCTTATCCTGGCAATCTGCCACTCCCTAAGGGTTGGTGCTCTAGGCAACTGCCTTGTTCACCTAATGGAAGCACTGGCCCTGCCGTGCTCAGCCAGAACCATGGCATGAAATACAAAAATCGTAACTAAGCAAGCCCTTATGCCCACTCCGCAGACAAAAGCAATAATAGTTAATCATAGTTCTCACCAAAAAAGTGAGAAAAACATGAGCTACTGGATGCATTCCTTCACTGAACCAACTCAGAGAAGACCTACAGTGTGTAAACAAATTAGAATCCAAATACACACATGGTCCTGCAACGATCCAAAAAGGGTACCACTCAGACTGGGAGAAAGTAACACAGCACAGGCATTAATTAGGGGCCCAGAATCTTCCGGGGCACACCTGCAGCCAAGGAGCTCCCGTCCCATCCTGAAGCTAAGCCTGGAAAGCAGCCTAGACCGATGGCCCACACCAACAGGAGGCTGTTGGTTTCACCTGTATCTGTCTGAAAAACATGGCGAGAAGGAAGAAATGCAAACCATCACCCCGTTTCTGACTTTATAGCAAAACTGTGAACAACCAATGGACTGCACAAACATTCATAACTTCTTTTCAAAGATAGAGCAGATCAACTATCCACAAGCGATCACCAGTATATATATAAATAAAAGGAATATCACAATTATCACCTGTATATATATAAATAAAAGGAATAATACAAGCTATCACCAGCGTATATATAAATAAAAGGAATATCACAAGCTATCAGCAGTGTATATATATAAATAAAAGGAATATCACAAGCTATCACCAGCGTATATATAAATAAAAGGAATATCACAAGCTATCACCAGCATATATATAAATAAAAGGAATATCACAAGCTATCACCAGCGTATATATAAATAAAAGGAATATCACAAGCTATCACCAGTATATATATAAATAAAAGGAATATCACAAGCTATCACCAGTATATATATAAATAAAAAGAATATCACAAGCTATCACCAGCGTATATATAAATAAAAGGAATATCACAAGCTATCAGCAGTGTATATATAGAAATAAAAGGAATATCACAATTATCACCAGTATATATATAAATAAAAGGAATATCACAATTATCACCAGTATATATATAAATAAAAGGAATATCACAAGCTATCACCAGTATATATATAAATAAAAGGAATATCACAAGCTACCACCAGTATATATATATATAAATAAAAGGAATATCACAAGCTATCACCAGTGTATATAAAAATAAAAGGAATATCACAAGCTATCACCAGTATATATATAAATAAAAGGAATATCACAAGCTACCACCAGTATATATATATAAATAAAAGGAATATCACAATTATCACCAGTGTATATATAAATAAAAGGAATATCACAAGCTATCACCAGTATATATATAAATAAAAGGAATATCACAAGCTATCACCAGCGTATATATAAATAAAAAGAATATCACAAGCTATCACCAGTATATATATAAATAAAAGGAATATCACAAGCTACCACCAGTATATATATATAAATAAAAGGAATATCACAATTATCACCAGTGTATATATAAATAAAAGGAATATCACAAGCTATCACCAGTATATATAAATAAAAGGAATATTACAAGCTATCACCAGTATATATATAAATAAAAGGAATATCACAAGCTATCACCAGCGTATATATAAATAAAAAGAATATCACAAGCTATCACCAGTATATATATAAATAAAAGGAATATCACAAGCTATCACCAGTATATATATAAATAAAAGGAATATCACAAGCTACCACCAGTGTATATATAAATAAAGGGAATATCACAATTATCACCAGTATATATATATAAATAAAAGGAATATCACAAGCTATCACCAGTGTATATATAAATAAAAGGAATATCACAATTATCACCAGTATATATATATAAATAAAAGGAATATAACAAGCTATCACCAGTATATATATAAATAAAAGGAATATCACAAGCTATCACCAGTATATATATAAATAAAAGGAATATCACAATTATCACCAGTATATATATAAATAAAAGGAATATCACAAGCTATCAGCAGTGTATATATAAATAAAAGGAATATCACAATTATCACCAGTATATATATAAATAAAAGGAATATCACAAGCTATCACCAGTGTATATATAAGTAAAGGGAATATCACAAGCTATCAGCAGTATATATATATATAAATAAAAGGAATATCACAAGCTATCAGCAGTGTATATATAAATAAAAGGAATATCACAATTATCACCAGTATATATATAAATAAAAGGAATATCACAAGCTATCACCAGTGTATATATAAATAAAAGGAATATCACAAGCTATCACCAGCATATATATAAATAAAAGGAATATCACAAGCTATCACCAGCGTATATATAAATAAAAAGAATATCACAAGCTATCACCAGTATATATATAAATAAAAGGAATATCACAAGCTACCACCAGTGTATATATAAATAAAGGGAATATCACAATTATCACCAGTATATATATATATAAATAAAAGGAATATCACAAGCTATCACCAGTGTATATATAAATAAAAGGAATATCACAATTATCACCAGTATATATATATAAATAAAAGGAATATAACAAGCTATCACCAGTATATATATAAATAAAAGGAATATCACAAGCTATCACCAGTATATATATAAATAAAAGGAATATCACAATTATCACCAGTATATATATAAATAAAAGGAATATCACAAGCTATCAGCAGTGTATATATAAATAAAAGGAATATCACAATTATCACCAGTATATATATAAATAAAAGGAATATCACAAGCTATCACCAGTGTATATATAAGTAAAGGGAATATCACAAGCTATCAGCAGTATATATATATATAAATAAAAGGAATATCACAAGCTATCAGCAGTGTATATATATAAATAAAAGGAATATCACAAGCTATCAGCAGTGTATATATAAATAAAAGGAATATCACAATTATCACCAGTATATATATAAATAAAAGGAATATCACAAGCTATCACCAGTGTATATATAAATAAAAGGAATATCACAAGCTATCACCAGCGTATATATAAATAAAAGGAATATCACAAGCTATCACCAGTGTATATATAAATAAAGGGAATATCACAATTATCACCAGTGTATATATAAATAAAAGGAATATCACAATTATCACCAGTATATATATATAAATAAAAGGAATATCACAAGCTATCACCAGTGTATATATAAATAAAGGGAATATCACAATTATCACCAGTATATATATATAAATAAAGGGAATATCACAATTATCACCAGTATATATATATAAATAAAAGGAATATCACAATGCTTCTTACTGGGGTGGGGAAGACCTTTCCAAGCTGTGGCACCTGCTTTGTGGTGCAGATGCTACATCCAGTGCCACGGCAGCCAGACAGTGAGGAAAACCATGTGCTGACTGTAAAAGGGCAGTGGAACGAGTCAGAGAATGGTTCTGCAAGATGAACAAATTAATTAAGTGAGAATAATTGCTTCACATATAAAGAATAATTGATCAACTCCCAAGTTTCATAGCCATTTACCTGTGTAAACAGGACTGGCTGACTTCCACACTCAATTGGGGAAATAAGGTACAGGGATTTGAATTTCAGAGCTACAGGTGTCATTTTCCTGACGTTTTTGCCTGCACAAATTGCAGGTGGAAGGTTTGTGGTTATTTTTAGCTTTCAGCCTTTTGTAGGTAAAGGTTCCTTTGCAGCTTTACAGGCTGTATAAAATGTGCCTCTCTGGTATTTAAAGTGATCAAAATCATACTGCATTAATTAAACAATACTAGAAATAATAAAACACTCCAAACACAATAAATACATTTAGGGCTGGATTTTAAAAGGCTTTACCTGCGTAACCGGGTCTGCGCGCGCCAGGCCTATTTTAAAAAGGCCCGGCAATGCGCGTAAAGCCCCGGGACGCATGTAAGTCCCGGGGCTTGCAGAAAGGGGCGGGGAGGGGGCAGGCTCCCGGCACAGCGGCCATATTTGCCGCTGTGCCGGGAGCCCCAGGGCTGAAGCAAATTGTGAAATAAACAAAAGCAGAAAAAAAAGATAGGGGGGAAAGGACGGGGGAGGTAGGGGAAGGGAAGTGAAGGCAGGGTAGGGAATGGGGGAAGGCAGCGCTGCTCAGCACGCACAAGGTGCACAATTGTGCAACCCCTTGCGCGCACCAGCCCCTGATTTTATAACTTGCGCGCCGGGTAGCGCGCGCACATGTTTGCTGCGCACGCTCCTTTTAAAATCTACCCCTTAGAGAATAATTACTATTTATTTGCTGATTTTTACAGATTGAATATAATAAAATAGTGACTATGCAACGTTCAAAGGTTTGAGGAAACTGAATCGCAGAGAGGCTAAGGGTGCTGAGTTATTTACTGTATGTGTTGATGAAACAGAGGAAGTTGTTTTGTGAATAGCATATCTGCTTTTTTGGAGAGTTAAGAACATATGCTGCTGTTGTTTTGTTTTTTAAAGTGGATTAAAATATGTTTTTGTTTTTCATGTAAAATTTATAGGAAGCTCTTCAAACGTTTCCCTGATGCAGTCTTAATGGTGAAACAGTGGCCAGGTCGGA
Source organism: Rhinatrema bivittatum (assembly GCF_901001135.1). Taxonomy (NCBI): domain Eukaryota; kingdom Metazoa; phylum Chordata; class Amphibia; order Gymnophiona; family Rhinatrematidae; genus Rhinatrema; species Rhinatrema bivittatum. The sequence continues at coordinate 80,784,798 of NC_042627.1, read as the reverse complement.
ACAGTTGTTTTTTTTATGTACAGAGAAAATATGAGTCTATGAATTTGAAAGAACTTTTTCATCATCAAAAGCTAAGTACAAGTAATTTGGACTTTAAAGCAATTACATATGGACTCACTTTTATTGATTTTTTTTTTTATTGTTTCCTTTAAAAAAATGTTTTTTTTTCACAAAAAGATTTTTCACATCATTAAGTGAAAATCACAGCACTTTATAAAAATTAAAAAAGGAGATTTTTCTGACTCATGATTTTGCCTTCTCACAATATCTTGAATTTACTTTAAGATTTGGCATCTGAAGTCTTTCCCTCTTAATAATATAAAAAGTTGTGGGTAAAGTGATTAAGCTTTATTTGGAGTGCTCTATTTGATCAAAAGTTTGGACATCCTTCTAGTTGATCCACTACTATTTAAAAAAAAAAAAAAAAGTTATTTATAAGGTGTAAAATGGTGATTGATTCCAATTAATCAGATGAAGACAATTCCAAGCTGAATAAATACTCTGACTGTGGTAACTGTTGTTCTGTCTACTTTCAACAACTGTTTGAGTACTTGATCAACTATGGAATTGTCTTCCACTTTTGAAGGCTAATGAGTCAATCAACATTTTGGGCCTTATTTGCAGCTTAAAAAAATAAAAGTAGTAATGAATCAATGGGAAAGGTGTCCACACTTTTGCACGTGTTGTATTCACTGTTTTATTATTTTCAGTTTGTTAAATTCTGCAAATAAGTAGTAATTTTGCATTAAAAATGGCAGAAAGATGTTGTGCTGCTTTCTGAGATCTTTATCCTCTTTTTAAAAAATTAAATTTACAACATATTTAAAAAAAAATAAATTGCACTTTAAACCTTGGAACTATATTTTCTACAACAAGCTGAAGTCTTTTTGGATTTAGTTTCCATTAAGAATTCTCAGTTTAAAGTCACATATTCGAGCTCTGCAGATGAAGGCTGGTTGGGCCCCAGCTGATAGAACAACATAGTGCCTATGGCCATATCTGCAGTAGGGATGGATACTACAGGAGACATGGTGAACCAGCAGAGGGACATGGATACAAGCTGAATCAGGAGAGGAGTGAATGTAAATGCTCTTATTAGCTGGTTAAAGATTTTCTGGGTTATCGGAGTGCACCTGAAGGAAACAGATTTCTTTAGCATAGATTTTAGGTGTGCTTTAATAATGAGGAAACCTCTGGTAGAAGGTATCAAAGCCAAAATAACACTGGATGTCCCATATATATTTGAAAGTCTGCCAATATTGTATCATATGTATGTTATGGGGTTTGGGAAAATATGATATATCCCATTAAACTAGACTGAGTGAGCATTTCTCCACTTTGCTGCATATTTGGCATTTGCACAGATATTCTTGTACCAACATCACATGCTTCTTGTGAAACACTGGGTCCTTGGAACAGATCAGGATATCATCCTGAACACATCATTGATGAGTAGCTGAAAAGTGGCTGGAGCACTGGTGAGTCTAAAGAGCCATGACCCTGTACGTCCATTTCAGGAACACGTGAAGACATGACTCTGCTGCTAATCCTTCAAAGGCTTAGATCAAATAACTAGGCACCTCATAGAAATGAGAAATTCCAAGGCTCTCAACAATTTCCCCTCACTAACTAGGCATATAGAGAGGAATATAAATACATAAATACAATGAAATAAATCTTGTATCCACTTTTTGTATGCTGTGGCATCAATGTTTACATATGTTTTCTTAAATTGTTACTGTTTGTATATTTGTGTTCTTACATTTTTAATACAGCTCAAGAAACATGAAATAGACCATTCTCCTCTGCAGGTCCAATTTTGTGGAACTCACTTGAAAATGAATTGCTGGGTGAGCTTAAATATAAGAAGTTTAGAAAAAAGGTTAAGTAAAGTTCTTTCAGCAAGCATATTGGTGATATTATGTGAGTCTACTGAATAATGTTGAGTTTATTTGTTATATCACTGTTTGTGAATGTGGATATTTATTGGTATATGAAGTTAAAATTGTAATCCAAACAACTGCACTGGAGGCCATAGAATATAAGTTAAAAGTAAATAAATAAATATTTACTTATGCCGCTATACTTCATTTCCTATCTTATTTATCATGTACCTCACCTTGTTATTCAATCTGTAGCATCTAAATGGATTTAAGGACTGTAACCTGCTTTGAGTGAACAATAATTAAAAAAGATGGGTAATAAACACTGCTACTATGATTAATAATACTAATGACCGTACCATTTTTCATTCTTGTAAAGTTGTATGAATCTTGCAGGTCTAGCTTTATTAAGATACAGGCAAACTGTGTCCTGTCCAGTAGTTCTGATATCAATTCCACATTGTAATTTGGTTTATGGACTGGTAAGCCACACACAACCATAGCATGGAATCCTTTTCCTTCACAAACATGGGTGCCCTGACTGGAGACATTGACCATCAGAGGAATTCTTTCAGAACTGAAAATTCTGGTTAAGACATCACATGAGGCACTTTTGCACTGATTAATAATTCTAGAGGGCAGTCATATTCTCAACTGAAGAGTAACTGCATATTTTTTAAATTGTATGTCCACATAGCTCCAGTATTTCTCAGGCATCAGGGAGTGAGACCCAGCCACTATACAAAAAAGATACCTAGTGACCAGACTCATGGAGGAAGTCCCCGTGACTACACAGACAATGACACTCGGTGTTCCAAGGAGGGAGTCCCAGAACCACACAACAGAGATACCTAGTGGCCAATCTCAAGGAATGGAATCTCAGTCAGCCCACAACAGTGGCATCTAGCGACCAGATTCATGGAGAGTCCAAGCAACCAACAGCATCCAGTGGCCAGACCACAGGGTGCATATATAGAGGGTTTCGGATGACAGGAATGTTAGAAATGGTGAAAACATCTAGGCTGTTCAAATGAAAGCTCATGGAGCTCTAGCCCCAGTTCAGTTTGGGTTGGAAACTCAATAGGATCAAGATAAATCAGGCAAAGAATTCTAGATTATCACAGCTGCATGTACATAGCCCACCAATCAAACTCACCAGTACATAACCCATCACAACTCCCTGTATATAATCTACCAATCAAACTCACTTGTACATAACATATCACAGCTACCTGTATATATCAAACTAACCTGTATATAAGCCATCACAGCTACCTGTATATATCAAACTAACCTGTATATAACCCATCACAGCTACCTGTATATATCAAACTCACCTGTATATAACCCATCACAACTCCCTGTATATAATCTACCAATCAAACTCACTTGTACACAACATATCACAACTACCTGTATATATCAAACTCACCTGTATATAACCCATCACAACTCCCTGTATATAATCAAACTCACCTGTACACAACATATCACAGCTACCTGTATATATCAAACTCACCTGTATATAACCCATCACAACTCCCTGTATAAAATCTACCAATCAAACTCACCTGTACACAACATATCACAGCTACCTGTATATATCAAACTCACCTGTATATAACCCATCACAACTCCCTGTATATAATCTACCAATCAAACTCACCTGTACACAACATATCACAGCTACCTGTATATATCAAACTCACCTGTATATAACCCATCACAACTCCCTGTATAAAATCTACCAATCAAACTCACCTGTACACAACATATCACAGCTACCTGTATATATCAAACTCACCTGTATATAACCCATCACAACTCCCTGTATATAATCTACCAATCAAACTCACCTGTACACAACATATCACAGCTACCTGTATATATCAAACTCACCTGTATATAACCCATCACAACTCCCTGTATAAAATCTACCAATCAAACTCACCTGTACACAAACTCGTTGCAGCTGTTTGTCTGTAGCCCACCTATGAGACCTACCTGTACATAAGCCATCAGACTATAACAATTTGACTCTCTAACATAGGGGTTCTCAACTCAGTCCGCGGGACACACCTAAGTCAGGTTTTCAGGATATCCACAATGAATATGTATGAGGTAGCACATGCAAATCTATGGCATACATATTCATTGTGGATATCCTTAAGAACTGACTGGCTAGGTGTGTCTGGAGGACTGGGTTGAGAACCACTACTCTAATATCCTGCAGACTGCAGTAATCTCTCTCTAGGGTTTGCCTGGAATATTCTCTGGGGCTGACTGCAGCCACTTTCCCCATGGGCTTCTGGGTTTCCAGGGCTGGGGAAGGGAATTGGAAAAGAAGATTTTTTTTTTCCTTGCCTTCTTTGGCACTGAGTATCTGAGCTGGCTTCGCAGCTGCTGTGTACAATAGCACAGCATCATTACCAGCTCTATTTCCCAAACATTTAAGCCCCCAGAAAAGAAAAAAATCAGCAGTTTAGTTTTGGTGCAGAATGGCGAATAATTTTTAGCTTAAAACTTACAGAGCCGTGTCATATAAAAAAGCAAAAGCTTTCTGTCCTGCAGGGCTCCCGAGTAGATTGGCACATAAATCACGGCGCTGTAAGTCACTGGAAGTTTAATAAACGCTCCTATTGAAAATGAATGTTCTCCATTTAACAGTTGTATCAGCAGCATATAAAACCATGACCCCAATAAATTTAATTTTGGAGGCAGATCAATCCCGTCTTTTCCTATTGATCCACGCTGGCTCTCTGCATTTAGATCCTCGTCCGCCGCTATTTTCGGCCTGGAAATAGCATTTCGATTAGACTCTCTATTAGGAAAAGATTGCTCCACGAGAAGCAGCGTGGCCAGAAAATTAAACAGTGACATTTTAATTACTGGACATTGATAAAAGGATCCGGGGAAGGGCTGCGCGCAGGCCCGGCTCCCTTTGTCCGACCTGCAGTGCTAATCAACTCGGACGGCTTGGCAAAGGTCACCGACGCCGGCGAACAGGCGGAGGGACCCGCGGGGGCCGCCCCCGGGGCGAGGGGGCGGGACTCTGCGCGGCGCGTGACGCGGCCCCGGCGGCGCCCGGGCAGCAGCCTGCTGCTGAATATTGCGAGGGCTTCGGGCCGCGCAGGAGGAGCTCGGCTTTCGGCTGAGGTCAGGAAATCCCAACAAGGCGCCGTCTTCGTCTCTTCCTGGGGGCAAGCGGCCTCGGAACTAAACCTTTCCAGGCTCAATGCAGCCATTACCTTTGGTTTTCGTTTCCTTATTTGGGTTCTATTATCTCATTCTTGGTAACTGCTGATTTCAACTCAAGAAGTAATTCTTGTAGAGTTAATAAATATTACAATAAAGCTAGAAAAGGCAGAATTAAAGTAGTGCATGCATTGATTTCTGTGCACACAACCGTCCACAGCAAAGACCCTCGGCAGGACAATGCCTATAGCGCTGCAGCACTCGCAAGGCTGAGGCTGCCCTCCTCCCTGATACAATGAATGGGAATCTGCATTCATGCAGGACACCTGGGGACCCCCACCCTCAGGGCTGAATCCCTGAACTGGGCCGGGGGGAGGGGGCAGGCAGTGCCCAGGAAATTCTCATTAGGGCCTCATCAGTCCGCGTTACCTCCTAATAAGCCCAGGAAGAAGGCCCTCCTTATAACACTGAATCCAGGAACCAGTGACGCTCTTGCTGCTCTCAGACCCCCCCAGCCAGCTTTGAAGATATCACTAATAAATATTCAGGAGACATATTTGCATGCACTGTTGCAACTGTATGTAAATATGCCTCATGCATATTCATTAGAAATCTCCAAATAACCCAACTGGCTAGGGGGGGCCGAAGCGCAATAAAACATTCCTCAGCTTCCATTTCTTTCATCTTCTCTAGGGGCAAGTGCAGACATTTTTTTATTTCTTTTTTTTTTTGTCCATTTTGTCTGTTTTTTTTTTCTTTGTGCGTTTTATAAAAAGAAAAGAAACAAAACGAAACATGTCAAGTCCAGCCTCACCCCCCCCCTTTGACCCTGCATTGGCCCAGAAGCGACCCCTGCTGGCTCCTGCCCCAATGCCCCCAACAGATCCCGGCTGCCACCACTGGTGCTTGAGAGTGGGGTTCGTTCTTTGGCGTTAATGGTTTAAAATGGGCGCAAATGAAAAGGACGTTTTAATGTTGCCGGGTCAGGTCAGGCTTCCTCGTCGGATGCTCTGCCACCGCTTGCAGAGAGGGCTGGATTCTCGGGGGGGGGGGGGGGGTCCTGTGTAAGATGAAAATCCATTCCGGCTTGGAGACTACGGAGGTGGGAAATCTCCCAGCCTAGGATCCGCAGGTCCTTCGGTGAAATTCGTTTATTTCCCACAGTTTTAAAAACCAGAGCCAGACAGGTGAGAGCCAGGACCCATCCATTCTGGGTGCAGCCTCGGCAGGAAGCAGGGGCTGGGAGCGGGGATTGCAGCCCCTTTCAATGCTGTTTACTGCTCTTAACATTTATTTGTTTGCAAAATATATGAAACGTGCAAGATGCTAAAATGAAGGATTTCGCTGCTGAGTTTTTCAGTAAATTTGCAAACTGCTCCTTGGTAATTTGATAAAATTGTAAAGGATGCAAAATGTGCAAAAAAAAAATAAAAATATATATTTTTGGTATTGGTTACAGGCAGTGGGGCTTGCGAAGCTTTCAGGAGCCGAAAGAGGGGAGGACTGATTACAGGGCTGGCGCTTAAACACACAGCAGCACTTTTTAAAAAGCAAACTATTATTCTCAGTTCCTCATCGCTCCGCATGAGAATTACAGAGTGGAAAGTATTGCGCGGGTAGTGAATTCTGATAAAGAGAAATGCGCACATGTGGCGTCTGCAGGTTACCTGGAAGGAGCAGCACCTGGCCAAAGGGAACATGAGATGTTTCTTTAATTCGTTATTTAGCACTTTTCTAATACAATGTATCATAAAGTATAAAGGAAACATGTTACATACATTAAAGAAAGAAAGTTACTTCACTTTAACAATGTAAGAAAATTAACCTCTAATGATTTAACCAATTCTCATTATTAAAACAGAGACTGGAAGGCAACTTTCAAGGACATTGTAGGAAACAAAAATCATATTTATTATACGGCTTAACCTGAAACAGGACGCTGTTTATTCATGAAATTCCCTGAAGTTACAGGATATCCTGGGGAACATTGGAATCCAAATAAAGGCTTAGTTGCTCTGGGGAAAGAAAATATAAACGCATCAGCTTCTTTCTTGAAAATCCACTTGCAGGGGTACGGAAGTGGGAAGGGAGCCCCAGAGATATCACCTCTTGCCTCATACTGAGGAATCCCTTTCGTCTTTCCTGAGCTATTTTTGAAAAATCCGGAGGGAAAAAGAGATTTTGGGAGTTAGTGCCAAACTATAGAGGGAATGATAGAGGAAAGTAATGAGCAGTCTAGGGCAAGGACATAAAACATGGTCAAGAGCTGGAAATGGGAGAAAAAGAGGAAAACTGAAGAGAGAATGGGTGCACCAGAGCAGCCACCCTTCATATGGAAGATGGCACCTAAAGGTGATGATGACTATTTTATGCTTCTCTAAAATTATAACTCTCACAGAAAACACTGGAGAAATATTCCTGTATTTGAGTACATTTGAGAACTTTTATTTGAACTATTAAATGGCTTTCTAAGGTGATTGAATGGATTAGAAACTGGTTGAGGGACAGACAAGAAGACCTGGATGAGTGCAGTCCCTCAGGGATCTCTTCTTGGGCCAGTTCTGGTCAATATTTTTATAAGTGATACTGTAGAGGGGGCAGGAGGGAAGGTTTGCTTTTTTGCACAAGATACTAAGTTCTGCAACAAGATGGAGAAGAAACACGGGACGTGCTCTATAAAAGCTCGAGAAGTAGTTAAGAATGTGGAAATTAAGATTTAGTGCAAAAAAGGGTAACGTCATGCATTATGGAAGCTGAAATCCAAGGAGCAGCACTCGATGGTGGTGAAATACTGACGTGAACCAATCTAGGAGATGATCTTGGGTGATCACATCTGATGGGTGGTGAGCTAAGCAAGCAGGAGCACAGCCCCCAGTTATTAATAGAAAGCTACAATCCAGAAAGGCAAGCAGAATGCACAAGTATCCTCAAGAATATCATTGCAATGATAATAATGTAGCATAAATAATGTTTTTATGTTTAGGGCAACTGGATTGCTTCTGTAAGTGATGATTCTTTATTGCTGACTGTTCCTCTGCCAACATTTGTTAGCTATTTTTATTATTTCTTGCTGTTAGAAATCCTGAACAAGTCTCTGGGCTCATCAGGGCCCCCTCCACACCATTATCGTCTACAGGAATTTTCATTTCATTTTTTACCAGTGGACAAGCCTGTAGTCTTGCATGACTGATTGCAGCTAAGCCTGGTCTCTATTTTCTTTATTTTATTTGATTTATATTCTGCTTATATTTATACTTCAAAACAGATTACATTCACATACTGCACCTAGTTCCCTATTCCCAAAGGTCTTTCAATCTAAGTTTGTACCTGGGGGTCTGGAGGGTAAAGTGACTTGCCCAAAGTCTTTAAGCAGGGCACATCTATCCTCCTCATCCTCTAAGGATGAAGCACCCACCCCGATTCAAAGTGCCCCTCTAGAGTGGTTCCTATATATAGAGTGTCAGACTGACCCTATACGAGGCGCCCTCTCTCCCCCTCCCCCCATGTTCAGCACTCCTGTAGCAAAGTTCTGCAGGTAACATATGACGTTGCCTTTTCAAAATTCGTGGTGGCAGACATCAGTCTTGGCCCCGCCCCAGAATGCCCACGCCCCGCCCCTTTTCTGCCTCCTTATTCCAGATGCTTGTACGCACATCCTTCCTTGCTTCTTAAAATTCGCATTGCTTGTGCACGGTCCACAAATGCGTGGATGTGGTCATTTTTGCGCGAGCAATGCTTTAAAATCTACCTCCCCGTGTATACCCCTAGCCCTTTATCTGAGTCCATCTGTAGCTCTGGGTTCCACTTCCACCCTAGGACTGCACTGTCATAACCAGCACCCTCTGGCAAGTCCATTGCATCTCTCGCTGACTCCTCATTGGTGCCACACATTGGCTCCTCTGTACTCCCTCTCACTAGGGACTCCCTGGCCTCTGTGGCCTCTTCATTTGGCCCCTTGGCAGCGCCTCTCTCGGGCACCTCGATACTGCCTCTTGCAGAGCACCCAGTGCTGCCCCCTTCTGGGCAGTCTGTGTTGCCCTTTCCCGAGCACTTTTCGTCCTGCTGCATTCCCGGCTCTCTGGGAGGTCATTGCAGGACCCGCTAGGCTTTGGCCCCATTTCTGCTTTCTGTTCCCTTTGGTGTGGAGTCTCTTTGAAGGCTCAAGTGCCAGTCATCTAATTCCAATGGCTGCTTTGCTCCTTCAATTTCCAGGAGCTCCACAGCCTCATTTGGCTTCACTTTGGGCATGTTGGCAGTTTTTCTTGGTTTATTCACTACCATAATGTTCTCTTTGTGACTCACCTTAGCTCTCCCTCCCATTGGGTCACCTCTGCTGCAAATTTCCAGTATTTCAGTGACCAGTTGCCACCCATTTAATTCTGCCTTCCTCTCTCTCTGAGCATTTACAGCATCTGGAAGTGGCCTCAATGGTCTGGCTGGCCTTGCCATCTGCCACACCTCCAGTCTCAGGTTCTCCCTCTCAGCCGGCTCTTGGGACTGAGGAACTACATGGCAATGCACTTCTTTTGAGCTCTCTGGCTTCTCTTACGTTTTTCACCTGTGCTGCAGTTCCCGCAATGGATCCAGACCAGGTTTTCTGGACTACTGCCCAGGTCTCTGGAAGCTGCACTCGCTAGCGGTCTCACTTTCTACTTGGGCCATGCCCTTCTCCAGCCACAGTGCACAACTGTTTTCTCTATTTCTTTTTATCTTTAAATGAAAACAAAAAATCACCCTGCCTCACCGGCACTAACTACACCGTGTAGCACAAGCCCATAACTCCAGCCAGAGCTTGCCTTTTTAGTCTGCAAAACCATCTTGAACTTGATTACCTTCCAGGCCTCGTAGACCATTCACTATTTTAAAAGCACTTTCAATTTTTTTGCTTCCCTTGTGTGCTGCTCTGTGGGCCAGCAAGCCTCTAACGTTTTCAGTGCTCTGCAATCCTAGCAGCACTGCTCTACTTCACAGGCCGAGTCTGCAAAGTGCGCTGGGCTGTGTGCACTGTTTAACACGGGTTTGGCCGTGAGTTTGAGGGACGTCTATTACCCCTTAAACTATAAGGGGTTTAGCACCTCGAAAATGCACGGCCAAACCCCCTGAAAACTAATGGCGCTCATCACATGCAAATGCACATTGATGAGGCTATTACTCATTTACCTGGGCTTCAGAAAGTAAAATGTGTGGCCAATCCGCACATTTTACGCTAATAAATTAATGCCTACCCAAGGCCAGGTGTTAATTTATGAGCAACCTGGAAAAGTGTACAGAAAAGCAGAAAATACTGCTTTACTGTAGACCCTCCGACTTGATATCCTAGTGATATTAAGTCGGAGGAACCAGAAATGTAAAAAAAAAAAAAAAAAAAGTGCTGTCCGGTTAGGAGAAAGGAAGCTCAATGTTACCGACATCCGTTTTCCTAACTGATCGCTGACAGCGGGTTTGGAAAACCTACGCTCATAAAATTAAGCATCAGTTTCCTGAACCCGCTGACTGAGCCACCTCTCCTGAGCTAAGGCGGCGTTAGGGGTGCGTAATCGCTCAGCGCCTCCTTTAAGCGCGACCCCCTCATTTAAATATAGGATCGCGCGCCCAGGAGAGGTGGCTGGGCGCGTGTCGGGAGAGTGGGCGCTCGTTCTCCCGTGGTCTCCACAGATTCAGCCTGTCCGTGGACTCCCTACCTGAGCCACGCCCTTCTGGCAGGCCACACATGCAAACCTCTGTTCACAGCCTTCCCGTGGCGACTTGGGGTTTTACTGTGCCAAGCTTTAGAGCTGACCTGACACCATATGTGAGGATGACTCCAGGTTAACTGAAGTAATATTCATTTTATTCTCATTTAAACAGGCACAATGCTGAGAATCACTGCTTACACACAGGGTTGTAGACTGTCTGGTGTCTGACCGTGAACCTTCACTCCCTTCTGGCTTGGACAGGATTAGTTTAACAGGAGCTGCCTCTCCTGGAGACAAAGGGGCTTATTCTGCCCCAGATGGTCCCACCCTCAGGACTCTCCCTGCCCCAGCAGGGTCCTGCCCACAGAGCTCTCTCCCTCTGTGGGAAAATGGGTCACTGTTACAGACCTACGAATTCAAATAGTCTGGTCCTTGTTTCTTGCAGCCTATAGTTACTAAACAGAGGAATGGAAAGTGGATTCTGTCCGGAAGAATGGAGGATTCATAGTAAATTACCCTCCGGCCCATCCTATCTGCCCAGTTATTCTATCCACACTGCTAGGGATGCATCCCAGCTGTCAGTCACAGAGTGTGACCATCTGCAAGCCTTTTAGTCTTCCTCCTTCCATCATCTTGGATAGAAAAGCACACAAGATCCCTTCTTAGTTCCCTCCAGCACCCACCTTTTCCATGCCTAACCAGTAACCATATGGCTAGCAATACTAACCTGGCCATTGCCCAAACATCTTGCCTCCTAGGTGCCCTACATAGCCTGCCAGACAGACAGACCCAGCTAAATGAGCACTTGTATTTCTGCTAGGAGTTTTCATTAATTACAGAACTTGTAGTTGTTAGGCAGACCCAGTTGCCAGATAATCATTGGACGCAGTGGCTGCCCGACCCACTGCTCCAGCTTCGAACTTTTTCTATTAACCTCTTTGCCATACACTCTGGCAGCCCCAGCATGCATTGCTGAATCAGGCAACCCTGGTGCTGTGAAGGCTAAAATATGTGGCACTGGCTCTGTCCCCGCCTTTAGCCCATGCCCTCAAGCTCCGGCACGGTTTTAGCTACCACCATCCACTTCCACGCTGCCAACACCATTTCCATGAAAAATATTTCCTGGTGTTTATAAAAGAGCCCAGTCGCAGGGGTCAGGTCTCTGGCATCCTCTCAGGATGTTAAGGAGGGCTGGGAGGACATTGAAAGGTTTGGAAAACATTAGCGGTTGATTAAAGAGCAACCAATGCCAGTTTCAACTCCTGAGCCTCCCACCCTCCCCACTGCAAATTCTCACAGGCTCCCTCCATTATTCAGTGCAGAGCACTTGGACCATCCGTTTGCATTAGTGAATAGCATTTCATTATTCTATTATTGTGTAACCTGATGTATTTACAACCCTGCCCGAGACGAATAAACCGAGAGCTAAACTAATATACTAGCGCTCCCTCCATCTTAAACAAACCGACATAAAAGCCCAAGCTCTGACCTAAACACCACTGACTTAAGGCTTTGCTAGAGAGAGGAAGAGCGGTCCTAAATCTGCCTGCTTCGCCTGCCTTCAAGCTGCCCTCGGCTGCCAAGTGATCTCACAAAATGAAATGTTCCCGATCAATAGACAAGACTTTATTGATTAGGTTAAACCAGCGCCTTCAAGACCTTAACAATCACAGTGAAGGAAAAGCAGCCAACACAAGCAATTAAGTCAAATAGTTGGCCATTCACTGCTGTTTTACATGAAGGAAAATTGCTGGGTACATGGGAGGGCGCAGGGAGAGAAAGGGGAGGGCAGTGCATGAAAGAGGAGAGGGAAGTGGGAAGGAGAGAACGCATGGGAACAGAGGAAAGAAAAAAGTAAACGGTGGTAAGAGAAAAGCAGACAAGAAGGAGGAAAACAAAAGAATGGAAAGAGGGAGCTAAGAGAAGAAAAGAGATGAGAAAAGTCTGGAAGGAGCGTCCTGGGGAGGGCGCGAGAGAAAGGAAGGAAAGTGCCCTCCCCCCCCACCAAGAAATCTCTGGGAGCTCACCTTGGACTTTGGCCAGGGGAATTCCCAGCCTGTGCGGGTGAAAGGAAAGGCAAGACCCTTACACTGAAGGGAAACCCTGTCACCCCTCAAAGAGCGCACATCTTCCCAGCAACGTCCTGGTAATGGTTCTCTCTTTATTTACAGACCACGCAAAGAACAACAGAACATGAAATTACAAGCAATGAGGACACACATTTAAACAACAGATGTAGTCTAAGCAGGCGGGGCTGGATTTACACACACATCTTCTAGGCCACCCCAGACCTCAGACCCCTCAGGCGTCCATGAGCCTGAGCAGAGGGCAGGAGAGAAAAGTTTAGGGACAGCAACAGTAACACCAGCAATGCCTAGGGATGGCTTGAGCCCAAATCCATCAGTGTTAGGATCACAAGAGAGACCCTGCTATTGAATCCAGTAAGTTAAATATAAATTAGTAGTCCTTTTAGTACTGGAAGAGCTTCAGGCGTCAGAGCATAGGGGCTTGCCCAGGGTCACACAGCATGTGGTGGGGGGAGAATTTGAACTTGCACCTCTATGTGGGCATTGCAAGCTTTTACCAAAATCTTGAGGATTCTTCAAAATGTGTCCAGCCCCCATTCAGAAGACCATTAGCTGGGTTCTCCTAATTTCCAGAGACCCTGGCTGCCTTCATTCCCCTCTCAATAGCAGGCAGGATGACTTTCAGTAAGTCACTTAACCTCTCTGTGCTGAGACTCAGAAAGGCCAATTTTCAAAGGGTTTCCCGACTTGGCCCTTTTGGAAGAATACAGTCTCTAAAAATTAGGCTCCTAGTTTCACTATGCTTCTAAATTTAGGAACCTAGAAATGAGTGGCCTCAGGGGTGGAGTTAGGAAGCAATAGGAATCTAATTCAGGAGCCTAAATCAAGGCAAATGATTAGCAAGACTAAGTGTAGGGTACCAACGTCAGGTGGAATTTCAGTTGAAATGGCTGACTCCTGTTTGACAGAAGACGCTCCCAACTTTGATGTCTAAATTTAGGGGCTTGGATATTTTGGAATATGTGAGCCTGCACAGCCTTTGTGGAAGGAAGTTTATAACTCTGCGGCTTAAGCATAGCCCATTCTACACAAATAATAAATAGTAGCTGAAAGGGCAGTGCAACAGTTTGTCTCTATCTCATCCTCAAGGACCTACACTGGCTACCAATCACTTTCAGAATCCAATACAAAGCCCTAACAGTCATCCACAAAAAACTTAACGACGACAAGATGGACTGGCTAAATGCATCCCTACACTTCTACATCCCCCAAAGGAAACTGCGTTCCACCAACTCCGGGCTCCTCCCCAAAAACGGTGCCCCTGCTACAGTTAGGGAACGCGCTCTATCAGTGGCAGGACCATCCCTCTGGAATAACTTAGAACCGAACCCTCGACTCAAATATTTGAAAAAACATCTGAAAACATGGCTCTTTCAAAAAGCCTTTCCTCCAGAGACCCAACTCTTATCCATCCACTGCCCAACACAATAATATCTTACCGCTCCCAGAATGCACTACATTGATACTCGCCGATATTTATTTATTTATTTTTGTATACTGACATTCGATTCGAGATATCACATTGGTTTACAGTGAAACATAGATTAAATAAGACATAGGCTTCTTATTTTTACAGAGTAACTTATTGAAGATATAAAACAGGATTTACATCATTATGTAGATATACAAAATAACTTAGTAACAATATAAATAGTATTATTTATTTATTTATTTATTTATTTATTGGTTTTTATATACCGGAAGTTCCTGTATACAATACATATCACTCCGGTTCACATTTAACAGAGATAACTATCGCCGGGTAGGCGGTTTACATGGAACATATCAAATATAAAGTAATGAACAGAAGAACTATAATACAGTATATATATTATATTTAGAAACAACTAAGATCAACTTAGATAACAACTAACATCATAATAATTAACATCATTATGTGACTATGCACTTAGTGACTTAGAACTGGGTTTACAAAATTGGAGATGGTGGTTATTGCATCGATATTCAGGTTCAATAGAATGCTTTTTGGAAAAGCCATGTCTTAAGGTTTTTTTTTTTAAAGGTTTGTGTTACAGGATCCATTCTTAGCTCAGTTGGTAGTTTGTTCATAATATGGATCCTGCCATGGAAATGGTACATTCTCTGACTGCGTTAAGATTTGTTGATTTTGGAGAGGAGGTTTGGAGAAGTCCAGTGTTTGAGGAACGTAGACTCCTTTTAGGTGTCTGAAATTGTAATGCAGTGTTGAGCCAATCTATGTTCTGGTTATAAAGTGTTTTGTGGATGAGCGTCAACGTTTTGTATTGCATTCTGTATGGGATGGGTAGATAGTGTAAGTCTTTAATCCTTAAGGACTGGGGTTATGTGATCTGTTCTTTTGCTGTTTGTGAGCACTCTGGCTGCTGCGTTTTGAAGCAGTTGCATTGGTTTTATTGTGGATGCTGGAAGGGCCCAGTACAACTGCATTGCAGTAGTCTAGTTTTGGGAGGAGAATTGACTGAAGTACCATGCAAAAATCCTGGTTGTAGAGGAGAGGTTTTAGTTTTTTTAGTACTTGAAGTTTGTAGTAGCCATCCTTTAATATGGTGTTTATGTATTTTTTGAAGTTTAGTTCACTGTCTAGGAGAATTTCTAGGTCTTTTACAGTGAGCATAATTTGGTTTTTAGTTAGGCATGTTATGAGGTCAGGGTTAGATGGTGATGTGAGTTTATTACATAAATATAATATTTCTGTTTTGTTGTGGTTTAGCATGAGAGACAATTGAGATAATAGTTGTTTTATTGTTGATAGGTGTGTGTTCTAGTGATTTACAGTGTTGTCAGGTGTATCTTTTATGGGGAGTAGAATTTGTACGTCATCGGTGTAAAAGTAGTGGGGAAGGCCTAGTTCAGTAAATAGTTTACAGAGGGGTAACATGTATATGTTGAATAGCGTGGAGGATAGGGATGAGCCTTGAGGAACATCGTGTGGAAGGGGTATTTGCTTAGATTCTGTGTGGTTTATTCTTACTTTGTATGATCTGTTAGATAGGTAAGAATTAAACCAGTTGATTGTGGTGTCATTTAGTCCGATTTCGGTTAGTCTGTTCAGCAGGCTTTTATGGCTGATGGTGTCGAACGCTGCAGAGATGTCTAGTAGGATCAGGAAGTAGGATTGAGTATTGTATCAGATAGGGAGAGAAGTAGGGCTTCTGTGCTGAGGAACTTTCTAAAGCCGTGTTGTGCAGGGGGTAGTATGCTGTGGTTTTCTAGGTGTTCAGATAACTGTCGATTAACCACTTTTTCTAGGATTTTGGCTATGAATGGAAGATTCAAAATTGGTCTGAGGTTGGCAGGGTTGGATTTGTCTAGTTGTGTTTTTTTAATGATTGGTTTGACAATGGCACATTTCAATTTTTCTGGGAAGGTGCCTTGGTCTAGTGAGAGATTAATTATGTCTGCTATGAGTTTGGCAATGATGTTGGATGTTTATTTTAGGATTTTGGTCGGAATGGCATCAAGGGGATGAGCGGCAGGGTTCATTTTGCGGATGATTACTTCAATCTCTGTTGAGGCTACATTTTCGAAGTGGGTCCATTTAGCATGTGTGTTGCTTGGAAGATTTATTGTTTCCTCATTTGGGGATGTATTTTTTGTGGATAAGATTGATGTCTTATCTCTGAAAAATTGGGCCAGTTCTTTGCACTTTTTTGCTTGGTTAGTGTAAAGTGGTGAGTTTTGATTGGGTTGGTGACCAAGGACTAAGGACACCCGGTGATAGTGGCAAATTCTCATTTTGTAAGTTATTCCTGTAAGAGTACAATCACACTCTTTATGTTAATATTGTTACTAACTTAACATGTAAATTTATAAGTTATTCTGTAAATTTCTCAGTTACTCTTTTAATGTATACTTATGCCATGGTGTTAACACTGTTACCGAGTTAATTTGTAAGAAATAAGAAGCTTTTGTCTTATTTGAACTAACAGTTTAATGTAAACCGATGTGAAATCTCAATCGAGTGTCGGTATATAAAAACAAACAAATACATAAATAAATACTGTCTGTCCAGACAGAGTCTCCCTGTCTCACACACACATGCAGCACTATTCTCACCCAGAAATTCCATCAGAAGGACCTATAGCTTCAGAATCTCTGTCTGGTGCATGCACTGTGTGTTCCACATTGTTAGTCATTCCATACATTTGTATCTCATATTCCTTCTCACAGCCATTCTCTCATACACACATACAGCACTACTCTCCCCTGGAAACTCCATCAGAAAGACTTATAGCTACACAATCTCTCTGTCTGGTGCATGCACTCTGTGATCCACATTGTTAGTCATTCCATACATTTGTATCTCATATTCCTTCCCACAGCCATTCTCTCATACACATACAGCACTACTCTCCCCTGGAAACTCCATCAGAAAGACTTATAGCTACACAATCTCTCTGTCTGGTGCATGCACTCTGTGATCCACATTGTTAGTCATTCCATACATTTGTGTCTCATATTCCTTCCCACAGCCATTCTCTCATACACATACAGCACTACTCTCCCCTGGAAACTCCATCAGAAAGACTTATAGCTACACAATTTCTCTGTCTGCTGCATGCACTCCATGATCCATTTTGAGGCCTCCCAACCATCAGAGGTCCCCATGAAGCTGCTCCTACTTCTGTGATTTCATGACTCAGCAGGGTTCTGCCTATTTAACCTACCTCTTACGGTGCTCATGCTCTTGTTGTTGAG
Source organism: Rhinatrema bivittatum (assembly GCF_901001135.1). Lineage (NCBI taxonomy): Eukaryota > Metazoa > Chordata > Amphibia > Gymnophiona > Rhinatrematidae > Rhinatrema > Rhinatrema bivittatum. The sequence continues at coordinate 80,767,260 of NC_042627.1, read as the reverse complement.
TTTCACTAGCTCTCTGCTTGGCCGTTCATGCATTGAACTGTGCTTTGGCCTTCTTCTTTTATTTATTTATTTGTTTTTACTATACCGATGTTCAACTGAATTTATCATACCGGCCGTAACAGAATGACAAGGCCATACCTTCTCTGCAGCAGCGGCTCTAGAACTTCTTGTCTGCCTGGGCAGCCCAGTGAAAAGTTTTCTGACTACTTAGAACCCCAAGGATTTCCAAAGTATTCAGGAGTACATTTTCCAGTCCTACCACATGGAAGTGCAAGAGATGCAAATTTCTGAATCCTATGTATCTAGAGACTTGTTTTAGATGTCCTATGCTAAATCTATTTCTTTTGAAATACCTGTTCTCCCAAAAACTCATTCCTAGAGCACTGCCTTCTGTCCCTTGTTATTGGGAATGCAAAGGATTCAAATGTGTGAATCCCATCTCTAGTATTGCCTTAAATATGATGTTCCTAAATTTATTTCTGACAAATACTTGATCGTCCAAAAGCCTTCCAGAGAAAGTGTTTCTGTACTAGATTCTCATAACATGCACTCACAGAGGTCCCTACTTCTTCCTGTAGCTAATAGGCTGCCCTAAACCCTGAAAACTGAAGAACATGATCAGTTGTTAAAGTTACCTGTCTTATCTCCTTCTGAAGAAAATATATTTCAGTAGAAAACACAGAGAGAGCAACATTGCAATCAAGTTAAAAGGGTATATATTCTTTATTAGAGTATTCTAGTATTCCTGTTGTCAGTAGAAGCAAGAAGGAAGCCATGCAGTTGAAACCTGGTCCCATAATGGCTTCAAGTAACATACATTCACAGAGCCCTCTGTACTGCATAAGAGTTAATTCACAGCACCAAACACTAGAAAAAGAAAAGCAGTTTCACTCTGCCTCTAAAGCATCTGCTCTGATTTCTCCTGAAAGTAATATCTCTGTGCAGAAATTTGTGGAGGAGAAACAAGACAAAGAAAAGTATTTAGTTCCAGAGATATCTGTTTTAATAACTGATCCTTGTGTTTCAGCTTCACCTAACACCAGACTCTTAATTTTACCAGGTTATTGGCTATGTCCATCTGTACTTCATCTCTAACCCAAGTTAACTTACCTTTAAAACCAGCCTATGAACAAGATGAATTTGTAAGATGTAATTCAGCTGCTTCTGGGTTTTCCACTCTGTTAACTAATACTGAAATCCGTGCCCTGATACCTGCAACTCCAGAAGCTAATTCGAGCTCCATGGAAAGCAGCTTGCACATTCTCCTCCAGTACCCTGGTTCAGGTTGCTTTATCCAAATCTGACCTTGAGGATGAAGTTTTAAAAATGTCTTCAGCAGTGTAGGTTACGTCCAGCACTGATCCTGTGGCAGAGTCTCAGCCAGCCAGAGTTAACTACCTGTCCAGAGCATAACTTTGAAACAGACTTTATCCTAAAATTAAATCCAGTGTTACACTCCACTCCAGATCTTCTGTTTCACTCTTCTGCAAAGAACCCTTTGCTTGAGAAGGATCTAGTAGTCAGTACCCAGAGTCTGCCCTTACTCTCTGAAGAATATTCTAACCATGTTCTAATTTTTATTTTGTCCCAGATCCAGTCTTGAGCAATCCAGTCCAGGAAGTGAGTGCTACTAGAGTTGCTCCAGCCCTTCCACTCCAGGAGGAGCCCAGTCCAGCCCTTCCACTCCAGGAGGAGCCCAGTCCAGCCCTGCCGCTCCAAGAGGGGTCCTGTCAAGCCATGCTGCCCCAGGAGGGGTCCAGTCAAGCCATGTCACCTCCTGGAGGGGTCACGTTATGCTGCCCCAGGAGGGGTCCAGTCAAGTCATGTCACCTCCTGGAGGGGTCACGTTATGCTGCCCCAGGAGGGGTCCAGTCAAGTCATGTCACCTCCTGGAGGGGTCACGTTATGCTGCCCCAGGAGGGGTCCAGTCAAGCCATGTCACCTCCTGGAGGGGTCACGTTATGCTGCCCCAGGAGGGGTCCAGTCAAGCCATGTCACCTCCTGGAGGGGTCACGTTATGCTGCCCCAGGAGGGGTCCAGTCAAGTCATGTCATGCCAGGAAGGATCCAGTCTGGCTATGCTGCCCCAGGTGGGCTCCAGCTCGGCTTTATTTATTTATTTAACAGCTTTTATATACCGGTATTCGTAGATACATCATATCAGTTTACAAGAAACAATAACACAATACATGGAACAGGGTGGATGGCAACTTGGAGGAAGGGTAGTCAACGAAACAATATGATTATAGAAGATATACTATGATAATACACTATTATGATGGAACAATAAATATACTAAGGAAAATACTATATAAAGGAGGTAGTTAAAAAGGGGGAATAGAAAAGAATTATAATGAGCAAAGTTATATGACATAGGTCAAGTACATTGGAGCATGGCTCATGGGACAGAAGTGGCATGACAGGGAAAAAAGGGGAGTAGGGGGGATGTAGAATTTTTTCAGGAGGCGGAAATTGGGGGGAATTCATACCGGAGGTGAGGATTCTGGAGGAAGGGGGGATAAAGGGTAGGGCATCTTGTTAGCAGAAGAGGAAAATTACAGGGGCTGAGGAGGGAGGGATGCTATTGCGGAAAGGCCTGTTTAAAGAGCCAGGACTTAAGTTGGTTTTTTTAATTTCTGGGTGCAAGGTTCTAGACGGAGGTCAGGGGGCATTGAGTTCCAGAGAGTGGGTCCTGCAGTCAATAGGGCTCGGTCTTTTGTGGATTTGAGATGGGTGGTCTTGGGTGAGGGTGTAATTAGGGTTTTCATAGCCAAAATCCTAGAAAACGTGGTTAATCGACAGTTATCTGAACACCTAGAAAACCACAGCATACTACCCCCTGCACAACACGGCTTTAGAAAGTTCCTCAGCACAGAAACCCTACTTCTCTCCCTATCTGATACAATACTCAATCCTACTTCCACAGCATTCGACACCATCAGCCATAAAAGCCTGCTGAACAGACTAACTGAAATCGGACTAAATGACACCACAATCAGCTGCTCTCATGGGTCGGTTGGAGTTGTAGAGGTGGAAGGAATCGTCTAGCCAGTGTATATTACAGTTATGAAGGCCTTTGTGTATAAGTGAGAGATTTTTATAGAGAATACGGAAAGATATTGGAAGCCAGTAATGTGGTCTGTTTTGTGGGTGTTGGTTAGGATTCTGCTCCGGGAGGAGCCCCAGTCAGTCACATCAGCCTTGTCTTTGAGTCTGTTATTTAGGAGTACTAATTGTACTCCTAAATAACAGACTCAGACAATCCAGTTCCAGGTACTCTCTGTGGATTTTCATTGACTCCCAGTGTTGTGTTTCCCCCAATGCCCAAGAGCCTCCTTCCCGCTGGAACCTGGGGATACTGTTGTGATCCTCCCAACCACCAGAGATCCCTGTGGAGTTGCTCATACTCTTGCTCTAGTCTTCGTGATCCCATGATTCAGTAGGGCCCCTCCTATTTAACACTGCTTCTGGCTTTGCTCACAGCCTTGCATTGAGTCTCACTAGCTCTCTGCTTGGCACTGTCCTGCACTGGACTTTACTTTGGCCTTCTAAGGTCTTCTGCTTTGCCTTGTCCTGTGGCCTTCTCAGGCCTTCTGCCCTTGTATTGTTCCATGGCCCTTCAGGCCTTCTGCTATAGTCCTGCCTGGTGGCCTTCTCAGGCCTGCTTTCTAGTCTGCTGCCTTAGGGCTTTTGTGTTCCTTGTTCTGTCTGTTCCACTGTTCCACGCTTATTTGCACCTGGTTCCAGACTCCAGTTCCATGCCTGCCTGATTCCAGCTTCGCCTTGGCATAAGAACATAAGACATTGCCACACTGGGTTAGAGTAAGAATCCATCAAGCCCAGCACATTCTGCTTTTGATGAGGTGTAAGCCTGAAGAAAACTTGTTTTAGGTCTAAAACGAGTGGGTGAGGGATCTGGGTAAAGGAACCAGGAAGGTCTCAGTGACCAAGAGACAGACTGGGCAAACTGGCTATTTCCTTCACGAGGGCATGATTTAACATCTGCTTGGCTGTGTACGTTAAAACCAACAAATTCCTAAGGAAGATAAGTGAATAACGTTTGCTCATGTAACGTCTTAAAATTAGGAGTACACAAATGCATGCACGTGTGGACAATTTAAAATTTCTACATATGTGTGCTTGTGCATGCACACTCGTTTTAAAGTTTCCATCATAATGATCATTAAACAAAGTTAAAATCAAAGTATAAAATCTACATATTAGAATAGACATAAAATAGTCAATAAAACTCAATACATCATATAAACAAAGCATTTACCATGCACGAAGGAGCACCCAGAGGTACAGGCTCCTTCGTGTGTGCTCCTTTCTGGGTACTTCCTCCAGGCTACTCATTGGCGTTTAAATCCCACGGTGATTATGCCATCAGGAGGTGGGGTCAGCCATGTTCCCAGACTGAGTGGAAAACAAGTAGAGCAGGAAGGCTCACAGCAAACAGAGCTGGTGGGTGCCGCAATTGTATTCAGATGGTACACAGAATCAGATTTTACATTGCATTCAGACAGTAAACAGACAGGCAGAATCAGATGTTACATTCGGCTCAGACGGTATACAGACAGGCAGAATCAGATGTTACATTCAGTTCAGATGGTGCGCAGACAGGCAGAATCAGATGTTACATTCAGCTGAGATGGTACACAGGCAGGCACAATCAGATGTTACATTCAGCTCAGATGGTACACAAGCAGGCAGAATCAGATGTTACATTGCATTCAGGTAGTACACAAGCAGGCAGAATCAGATGTTACATTGCATTCAGATGGTACACAGGCAGGCAGAATCAGATGTTACATTGCATTCAGATGGTACACAGGCAGGCAGAATCAGATGTTACATTCGACTCAGATGGTACACAGACACGCAGAATCAGATGTTACATTGCATTCAGGTAGTACACAGGCAGGCAGAATCAGATGTTACATTCGGCTCAGATGGTACACAGACGCGCAGAATCAGATGTTACATTCGGCTCAGACGGTATACAGACAGGCAGAATCAGATGTTACATTCAGTTCAGATGGTGCGCAGACAGGCAGAATCAGATGTTACATTCAGCTGAGATGGTACACAGGCAGGCACAATCAGATGTTACATTCAGCTCAGATGGTACACAAGCAGGCAGAATCAGATGTTACATTGCATTCAGATGGTACACAGGCAGGCAGAATCAGATGTTACATTGCATTCAGATGGTACACAGGCAGGCAGAATCAGATGTTACATTCGACTCAGATGGTACACAGACACGCAGAATCAGATGTTACATTGCATTCAGGTAGTACACAGGCAGGCAGAATCAGATGTTACATTCGGCTCAGATGGTACACAGACGCGCAGAATCAGATGTTACATTCGGCTCAGATGGTACATAGACGCGCAGAATCAGATGTTACATTGCTTTCAAATGGTACACAGACACGCAGAATCAGATGTTACATTCGGCTCAGATGGTACACAGACGCGCAGAATCAGATGTTACATTCGGCTCAGATGGTACATAGACGCGCAGAATCAGATGTTACATTGCTTTCAAATGGTACACAGACACGCAGAATCAGATGTTACATTCGGCTCAGATGGTACACAGACGCGCAGAATCAGATGTTACATTCGGCTCAGATGGTACATAGACACGCAGAATCAGATGTTACATTCAGCTCAGAGGGTGCGCAGACAGGCAGAATCAGATGTTACATTCAGCTCCTGGATTCTGCCTTGCCTGCCGCCTGCCCTGACCCTTGGCTGTTCTCTTGACTCTTCTTGTTTGTCGCTTGCCCTGATTCTTGGACTGTGCCTGGTTCCTCTCGTCCGCTGCCCGCCCTGACCTCTGGTACATCTGGCATCGCTCCTGCCTTCTGGGATTGACGTCTTCAAGGGACCCGCGCCTAAGTCCTGCCGGGCCCGGTACCCAAGGGCTCAACCTGCGGAGAACGTGGGTTGGTATAGGTGAAGCTCCTGTTGGGCCTTCCCTCCCAAAACTGCCTCCTGATGAAGAGGACCTACAGGGCCCATCCCCTGGAAGTAGCGTCAACCTCGTCTCGGGTAGGGGTCCACCGAACAACAAGGCAGTACATTGGGCAGGCAGAATCAGATGGTACACGGGCAGGAATGATCACTTTCATTTTTCTGCTGGTTATCCATCTCCCTAGGCATCTCAGCATCGAGCCTCATAACATCAGACACCATCAGTTCATGATGGGGCAAGCTCAGTACATCCCTCCAGCCCTGGTGTCATCTCGGGCTAGGAGTGGGGGTGGGGTCTTGCTAAACTGAAATTGCATTTTGTAATGCAGAAATGGGTATCCTGTAGATTCTGGGCACCATACCTTGAAGAATGTGATTAAAGCAATGTGTGAAGACTCCTGTCCAGGGATGCTTGGGACCAGCAGAAATCTAAAGAATGGCAGGGCGTGTCCAGCGCAGGGCTCATCCCGAAACCCCCTGCTCCCCTCCCCCCACAACTAGGCACATCTGAAATCGGGGGTGGAGAGACCCTACTGAACTTGCCCCAACACCAAGCCAAGAGTTCACACTTTTACCAGAAATCTTTTTTTTTTTAAATTATTTTCTGCAGTTCAGTGCCTAAAGGGCGGAAATCACGGCATTGCAGTGTTTTATACACACACGCAAGGTTTTCATTTAAAAAATAATCTTAAAGCCACTGCACCAGGGGTGGCGAGCTCCAGTCCTCAAAAGCCACAGAACAGATCTGCTTTGCAGTCTGTCCACAACAAATACGTACGCACTCTGCCACTGTATGCAAATCTATCTCATGCATATTTATTGTGAATAGCCTGAAAAGCAGGCCTGGTGGTAGCTCCTGAGGACCACTGTTGGCTATCCCTGCTTGACTTTATTTTTAGATTTAGCTCAGGTCTTTTCATTCAGGCCCATTCAGTAAAGTCCGCGGGAGAGCCGGCGCTCCGAGGCGAGCGCCCGCTCTCCCGACGCGCGCCCAGGCACCTCTCCTGGGCACGCACTCTGTATTTAAATTATGGCCCGCACTAATAAGGAGGCGTTAGGGACACTAGCGCGTCCCTAGCGCCTCCTTATTCGCGGAAGCGGTGGCTGTCAGTGGGTCTGACAACGACGCTTAATTTTACCGGCGTTGGTTGTCAAACCCACTGACAGCCATGGGTTCGTAAAATGAACGCTGGCAAAGTTGAGCATCCGTCTTTCAACCCGTGGGCAGATTTTTTTTTTTTTTAATTTTTGGGGCTTCCAACTTAATATCGCCATGATATTAAGTCTAAGGGTGTACAGAAAAGCAGCCTTTTCTGCTTTTTTGTACACTTACCCGCTGCCATCTGAAATTAACGCCTACCTTTGGCAGGCGTTAATTTCTGAGAATAAACTGTGCGGCTTGGCTGCACATTTTACTTTCTGTATTGCAGGTACCAATAGGCTCATCAATATGCATTTGCATGTGATGAGCGCTACTAGTTTCGGGGGGGTTGGCTGCGCGTTTTCCACGCGCTATTACCCCTTACAGTACAAGAGGTATTAATAGCACGTCAAAAACGCGTGGCCAAACGTTGTGCTTCTGTATCGGCCTGAAAGGAAGCTCAATGCAAGTTACATTCAGGGCCTGTAGGGATTTCCCTGCCCTGGAGAGCTTACAATCTAAGGGCTTTGTTTACTAAGCATTTTTCCCATAGAGACAGAATGGGAGAGACGCCTTAGGAAATCAGGCCTGAGGCGAGGGAGGGGGAAGTGACTCGCCCAGGGTCACAAGGAGCAGCAGTGGGATTTGAACCCTGGCTTCCCTGCTTCTCAGCCATTGCTCTCCATTCCGCTACACAAGTACATCTTACCAAGCAGTTCAGCAATTCTGAATTTAAAAAATCCCCTTCACCTGTTTTAAGTTTGCTCCAGTTATAACAGCCCCCAGAACTCTCTTACCCTGGCTCTGCCTCTCCCTATTCCTGGCAGGCCTGGCATCAGATGCACTCCCCACGCTACAATAAAGGAGGCAGGTCCACAGCTTTACCCCCGCGTCCTGTCAAACACTATCATGAGTGCTGACCTTCCACTGCTAAAAGCTTCTCAAAGATATGTGTTTCTAAAATAAATTACATCTCTATTTAGCATGATATTTTGGGGTGTTTTTGGTGGTGGTTGTTAGGCTGTGGGGCAGTGTCTGAATGTGGATGCTGGTGAGTGAGGGCTGGTGGTGGGAGAAGCCAGGAGTAAATGTACATTTTCCAGAGACAGCTGCATGGTGAGCGAGTGCTAGCTGGGACCTGTAATTCCAGGCAGAGGTGGCGCATATTCAATCTATGGAGGCCGCGCTTTCCACTCTACCCAAGTCTTCTTTCTGGTAACTCTCCTAAGCTCTCCTCCTGCCTTTCTCTGGAGTGCTGGGCTAAGCTCCTTCCGGGAGTCATTGACCTAATAACCAACACATTGCAATGCCATCTTTAACTTTCTCGTTTTCCTGGTTACACTTTGATTGTAGTCCAGTGGTTTCGTCAGACAGGCTTCATGCATTGGATGAACCCGGATTACAGGATACTTTGTTCCACAATAAACAAATGAGTTATTTAACATTATCTAGCATTCCTGTTTTTGGCTTGAAAGTTTAAAGGGAACTATCACATTGAAGAGCCTAGGAATGATCCGTCTGTAATTTCAGGCCCGATCTATTTCTCACAGCAGAAAATCAACTCCACAGGTAATAACAAGACAAGAACTTTGCAAGGGACGCTAAGCATAAGAGCTACTTTTTACCCCCTGAAATGTAATAAATAACCAAGGCAGGAAGGAGCTGCCTATGGAGGCCTTGGCTGAAAGAAAGACATTTGTCTCCTTTTGGTAAAAGGACCCTGCAGGTACCAGTCACATCGGCTCATTCATTGTGCTGCTATCTGCCAAGGAGGTTGTGACACCCGTGCAATTAAGACAAAGTTTAGTCTGTAAATTCATGCCTGCAATCTGTAGACTTCAAAGCAAGACAAATGGTCCCTGCAAGCGAGGAAACCAAGTATTTCCTCAGATTACCTTCCCAAGTAACGTTTCATATCCAGTACAAGGGGAGCTTTTTCAGTCCTTCATATATTATAATCCACTTTGGACACAGAGTCACCAGAAACTCAACGCAATATTCCCGATTAATATTTCATCTCCTGCAATAAAACCCAGCTTTCACCCGTCCTGGGAAACATCAAAGCATTAACAAAAATAACTTTACAAAGAGGGTTACAGAAAGGTGCAGTTCTGTGTAAAAACCTGTAGGACGCAGGAGGGGCAGTCAGCACATCTCTTCAACATTAAGAAGTTTTACTGGCAACTTTCCCATCGCTCTGCCTGTGCTCATTCACCGACTGGGATTCTCAGCAAATACAAGCTGCTGACTTTCATGAGAAGCTTTGGGATTTTTTCAGGGGCCATTTCTTGCAGAACTTCTCTGAAAGTTCTCTCTCTCTTATGGCTCGACCATGCCTCCTTTCTGGCTGAAGGTTACCTTTTCTCCCCATGGTCTTCAACCAGCCCTGAGCCTGATCTGATAAATATACAATTTATCAGATCAGGCCTTGCATTGCCTTTAACTGCCCCATACATGGGGCAGTTAAAGGCAATGCAAGGGCAGAAAGTGACTCCTGAAAGGATCAGAGGGGAAGAAAATGTATTCCTTGGATTTTGCATCCACAATCAAAGTGTCCTCAGGTAAGCAGGTCACTGCCAAACCTGCTGCTTTCTGGCCGTGACTGTGCATGGTAATAGCTGTGATGTCATAGCCCAATGGGCAAATACAGGAAGCCGCTTTCCCACAGACAGAAAATGGGAAAAGCTTTTAGTAAGCCAGGCCCATAGGCCAACTAGAACCAGGTCACAGTGTGGCAAGTCTCAGGGCATGTCAAAACTAATAAACAGTTTTACTTCAAATGGAGTAAATATTACCACGCTTTACATGAAATGTTGCAGAATAAATAAGTGGTACAGTTTTATTTAAAAACCCTACTAAAACCTATTTTATCAAAATGAAAGCTTGCGCCTCCTCCTGTTACTCTTGGGCTTCTGGTAGATCAGAGGTTCGAGGCTTCGGCCAGGAACAGGTCTGATTTACATATTGGTAACTCACAGTCACTTACAACACTGGTACATTCCTCATCCCCATGCTGAGATCCCATGTGAACTGAGCGTTCCTCTGCTCCAGAGAGTTTTCCATGGCCTGAGATCTCTTAGTAACTTGCAGGTCTGATTTACATATTGGTAACTCACAGTCACTTACAACACTGGTACATTCCTCATCCCTATGCTGAGATCCCATGTGAACTGAGCGTTCCTCTGCTCCAGAGAGTTTTCCATGGCCCGAGATCTCTTAGTAACTTGCAGGTCTGATTTACATATTGGTAACTCACAGTCACTTACAGCAATGGTACATTCCTCATCCCCATGCTGAGATCCCATGTGAACTGAGCGTTCCTCTGCTCCAGAGAGTTTTCCATGGCCCGAGATCTCTTAGTAACTTGCAGGTCTGATTTACATATTGGTAACTCACAGTCACTTACAGCAATGGTGCATTCCTCATCCCCATGCTGAGATCCCATGTGAACTGAGCGTTCCTCTGCTCCAGAGAGTTTTCCATGGCCTGAGATCTCTTAGTAACTTGCAGGTCTGATTTACATATTGGTAACTCACAGTCACTTACAACACTGGTACATTCCTCATCCCTATGCTGAGATCCCATGTGAACTGAGCGTTCCTCTGCTCCAGAGAGTTTTCCATGGCCCGAGATCTCTTAGTAACTTGCAGGTCTGATTTACATATTGGTAACTCACAGTCACTTACAGCAATGGTACATTCCTCATCCCCATGCTGAGATCCCATGTGAACTGAGCGTTCCTCTGCTCCAGAGAGTTTTCCATGGCCCGAGATCTCTTAGTAACTTGCAGGTCTGATTTACATATTGGTAACTCACAGTCACTTACAACACTGGTGCATTCCTCATCCCCATGCTGAGATCCCATGTGAACTGAGCGTTCCTCTGCTCCAGAGAGTTTTCCATGGCCTGAGATCTCTTAGTAACTTGCAGGTCTGATTTACATATTGGTAACTCACAGTCACTTACAACACTGGTACATTCCTCATCCCTATGCTGAGATCCCATGTGAACTGAGCGTTCCTCTGCTCCAGAGAGTTTTCCATGGCCCGAGATCTCTTAGTAACTTGCAGGTCTGATTTACATATTGGTAACTCACAGTCACTTACAGCAATGGTACATTCCTCATCCCCATGCTGAGATCCCATGTGAACTGAGCGTTCCTCTGCTCCAGAGAGTTTTCCATGGCCCGAGATCTCTTAGTAACTTGCAGGTCTGATTTATATATTGGTAACTCACAGTCACTTACAGCAATGGTGCATTCCTCATCCCCATGCTGAGATCCCATGGGAACTGAGCGTTCCTCTGCTCCAGAGAGTTTTCCATGGCCCGAGATCTCTTAGTAACTTGCAGGTCTAATGGATCTAATGCTTTGCAGAAAAGGAGTGAGCTTCTATCTGGGAAGGCCCACAGTGGATAATGCACCGTTTAATGGTAAATCTCAGAGGATGAAGGCAGAATTAAATGCACAGAATTCATAACTGATTGAATGTCACCAAGTCTACCCTGCTGTTATGTTGGATAATAAACAAGATAGCTTGGACTTGTGTCCTACGTGGTTTCCTGAACTGCCCCATTGGCAGCTGGAGGGAGAAGCCCCACAATCCATCCCACGATAGGGAAGGCTCTAATGGAGATAGAAGCTTGTGCAGCTTACATATTCATTACATGTAATGCATACAGATGGCCTAAAAACCAAGTTAATTTGCATATTCTGATTACCCTGACAACCAGATCTGCCTGCAGCTCAAGGAGCAAAGTGTCCTAGACCTACAACAAGGACCAACTGGTGCCTGTCGCACTGGGAGGAAGCTTCCTGATCAGGGAACCTGGATAAAGTCTGCAAACTTTTCAAACTGAACACATTTTATTTTTATGTGCCAAATGTTTTTAGGACAGACATTAAGAATAAAGCAAGTCATTGCAGATAGAAAACAAATTCAGTTTTAAACTGCTGCATTAAGACTGTTGTCTTGCATCAGAAGGTGAACACATTTCACAGCTGCTGTAGAAAACCCTCTTTTACTCCTTGCTCGGTAATAATCGTGTTTGCCAAGTTCAGTTTTCTTCTCACCTCTTGGTAAGGCTCCCATGCAAGCAATTAACACCAAAGCAGAGTGTGAGTGGCAGCTGGAAGATCTCAGATCCCACCTGCCACTGGACCTGGACCCGGACCCAGGTGACGTAAGAAATCTGCACCCATTCGCTGGGAAAGAGAAGAGGCTGTCCCACTGGGATCATCGTCTATGCTTCCCAAACAAGGGATGCCCTAGGCACTGGCAACTGAAGCTTAGACGCGTGTATAGACGCGGCAGCCATTACTAGGTCTGACCTCTGTTCACCTTCTCACAGATCAACAAGAAAATGATCCTGATGCACTGTCACTAACACAGTTGCTGTATGCAGCCTGGATGCTTGCATAGTCTATAGGAACTTCAATTATATCTTCTTCATAACCCTAAAAAGCATCATTTTTTAGATTAAAAGGAGGTCAATAACAGTATGCTTAACTGGACTGTAAAGTCAGTGATACAGCAGGCTGTGTCCCCCCCTCCCATAAATACTGTGCCTCTTTTAAATTATTCTGATAACGTGTGTCTGTAACAGGAGCATTAAATAATGTGTAACAAGACATAAACTCACATCTTTTTTTCCCTTATGAAGTGTCCTGGGAAGGAAATTCTAACCTTGGTTTCACTTTGATCATCTTTTACTCCCTGTGGCAATAAATGGGAAGTGGCTGAAAGCGGAGGGGCTTGGAGTTTGGGAGAAAGGTAAGGCCCAGGGACTGATAGTGTGCGAGCCTCTGCCAGCTCAGGAGCAGTGCTGAGGATTTCCAGCTGGGAAGAGACTTCTCATCCCAAACTCTGCAACTGGGATGCTCACTCACCTTGTCTAATCATGAACGGAGGGATGAGAAAGGAGGGGAGAGGAAATGGATTTGTAATTGGATGCATCTCGGTTGGAAACCCACTCCAGCACCAGCCATCGTCTGAACCAACTTGAAAAGGACCCAATCTAAATCAAGAGCATGCATGCAGCCCATTCGTTACCACCAGGAGGACACAGTAAAGTAGGGAAGGGTTAAAGTTCTGTAGCACATCTGTGCAGATGTGGAACTGACACATCGGTTCTGTCAGGTGCTGGATCAGGGATGTCACTGCTGCTGGGAAATCAGAAGCAGATTTAGGGCTTGCAGTTTAACCCCTTCAGGAAGCCACATGCTGGAGTAGGGAGACAAATGGGTAGTGCACCTGACTCACCATCAGATGTTTCCAGAAGCTTTCAAGATTCACCACAATAGTGATTCTCATAGCAAAACATGGCCTCAAAACAAAAAACTTCAGATTGTGAGCAAATCTTCAACCATGAAGTTCAAAAATGTCTTAGGTTTTGCAGGGTGTAGAAGTCAAAGCATTGTGGGTTACTCCACACCAGCACCTGGTAACCTTCCATTAATATAAGACGAGTCCATGGCCTTCGTCTCGCTACAGTGGAGGACTGATGTGCAGAAAACTCTGGCAGGAACGCGCCTGGTGCCAGCCGTTACTTCAGCAAGGAAATGGCCAGAACAAGTGGGGGAATTATGCTGGCAATTTTGTTTTCAGTGTTTTTCCCCCTTTCTTTTCGCGTAAACATTGACAAATGTATTGGAGTCTGCCAGTCCCGGCTCTTCTCCCTAGGTGCTCAGGAGGGTCCCTGCTGACATCGCCGCTCCTCTAGCATTCTGCACACCCACATGGATACCACTTCAGCATTGCCATCATTGTACTGCCTGATGAAGGGATGCCCCTGAGGAAGCAAAGATGGAGAGAAGCTTTAGTACAGTCACTGCTGCAATGCTTCCAGCCTTTATTTCCAATCTGGCGCATAATTATTTATCTTTTTCCCAAGGTAAAATGATTCTGAAAACTCCTCAGAATGGGATTTTGTTGATTCACCTGCCTTATGCTAACAGTACCCTGATACACCCACGGCATGAAGGCAGCACGGACAGCTGCAGAGAGACCTCAGGGAGGACATGACAGCACCCAGATACACCCAAAGTCTGAATACAGCATGGGCAGCTGCAGAGAGACCTCAGGGAGGACATGACAGCACCCAGATACACCCAAAGTCTGAATACAGCATGGGCAGTTGCAGAGAGACCTCAGGGAGGAGATAACAGCACCTAGATACACCCAAAGTCTGAATACAGCATGGGCAGCTGCAGAGAGACCTCAGGGAGGAGATAACAGCACCCAGATACACCCAAAGTCTGAATACAGCATGGGCAGCTGCAGAGAGACCTCAGGGAGGACATGACAGCACCCAGATACACCCAAAGTCTGAATACAGCATGGACAGCTGCAGAGAGACCTCAGGGAGGAGATAACAGCACCCAGATACACCCAAAGTCTGAATACAGCATGGACAGCTGCAGAGATACCTCAGGGAGGAGATAACAGCACCCAGATACACCCAAAGTTTGAATACACCATGGATAACTGCAGAGAGACCTCAGGGAGGAGATAACAGCACCCAGATACACCCAAAGTCTGAATACAGCATGGACAGCTGCAGAGATACCTCAGGGAGGAGATAACAGCACCTAGATACACCCAATGTATATACAGGACAAACAACTGAAAAAAGAGCTCAGAGGAGGTGGCAGAACACCCTGAGACATTAGCAGTTAGAGAGAGAGCTCAGGGGAGAAGACAGTAGAGTCCAGAATGGAGCACAGACCTAGTCCCACTCCCCAGTGTCTTCAAGACTTTCCAGCAGGAGGCCAGGCTCTCTCTCTCAGGCCTGCTGGAGTAACCTGCTAAGACGTAGGTCCAGCACGGGCCCCCTACAATCTCATCTTCTGCACTGGGTTTTAGAATGTGCCTGTGTGTTAAAGATTGTAGGAATAAGTCTAGCAAAGGTGAAAGAAGCAATTAAGGGTGAAATGCTGTTAATCCTAAAACTATGATTATGGTGGAAGCAGAGTCAAGTCAAACGCGGGGAGGGGAGGCGGGCAGCAGACATATTATCCAGATGGAAGTGGAAGATGCTGGGCCTCCTTCAGTGGTACAGAGGGCAGCTGATAAACACATAAATGGAGACAGAGAGCGCAGGCCTAGGCTGAGAAAGAAGCAAACATCTCAGCTCTTGCACTTGCTCCTGTACCAATGTCCCGAGCAACATTCAAAAGATAATCCATCAGGGAACTTTAACTAACTCCCTCACAAACAACACGTTAAGCCTAATTTATTTAACATATTCATAAAAAACACAGAGTCACTGGCCTCTTACCATCCCTGATCTATTTAAATAAGGAATATATAAGATACACTCCTCTCCTTTTACATTTGTTTACAGCACCTTAGGAAAGATGTTATTTTATTTATTTATTTAGGCATTTTTATATACCGAACATATTGTATACACTTCACGACGGTTTACATCAGATTTGGGGACAGTCATTAGTGCTTTGTCCCAAAAAGAAAAACATTAAAATAAATAATTAAACCCTATAAATTCTAAAAAAACTCATAAAAATGCTCAATACTTCAAATTACAAAATAATAAAATACATAAAATTAATAAAATATGGTAAAACAGAGTTATAGTGCTAATAAACATTCTTTACCTAATCTAAGTTTCCAAGAAGGGTCTCTAAAAGATGTCATTCTGCACTGTTAAAAGCCTGTGCAAACAACCATGTGTTATGATTGTAAGATCTGATAATTTCATGCACACTTTACTTGGATGCTAAGAGTGACAAATCAAACAGAATTATGAACACACCTTAAAAAACACTCAGCCCCCCACCCGGGACAGCAGCAATGCTGCACCCTGCCATGCATATCTGGGCTCACTTGCCAAGCCTGGCTGATGCTCCTAGGGCTGGCAAGACATGTACAACAGTGACCCCTAATGGCGAGATTCGGGAGTGCAGGGTAACTAAGTCCTATTTTCTGTCGGGACACACCTGACAGATGGTTCTCACATGCGAGACACACTGAACACATGACTGTCATGGGGATAAAAATAAACACACACACTACATTCACAGGAATCCCCTGACCCCCCAAACAATGGGTGCAGAGCAGAACTATGACATTCCCTGTACAGCTCACCATACGAAAAAGATATTCTGGTGTCATGTTAGTAGCAGCCACACAAAGTCTCCCTATTACCAGACACAATAGCCCTTCTTATGAAAAGACAACAATTTATCACCAATGCGTGTCCTATTGAGAAAGCACAACAAATAAGACTGATACAAACGCCTACCTGCTATTAAATACCTTACCTCGGTCACACACCCAGAACTGACCTTCACCAAGTACAGAAAGATCATAAATTACAAATATGGGGACAGATACTGGAATGGAAACCCAAAAAAGCCACTCTGCGTTCGGTGCAAAACTGGAGAAAAGAAATATAGCACCTAACACACTCCCAGGATCTGCAATAATGCACAAACTAATGGGCAAAAAGTTACACCTGCATTATGGAACTCATTCAAACAGTAATAACCCTACCAATGAAAAGGCAATAAATACTTAACCAGGCCGTAAACACTAGTGCACCTCTTACTAGGAAAACAGAACAAGCCAAGCTGCTATAGATCCCTGCACAAACTACAAGCTTGCAGAACACCCTTAGCTGGGTCACACACGCAGAACATAGACAGACCCTCACCAAATACAGAATAAAGAGACCAGAGCACTGTTTGTGTTTTTCCATTGTTGCACTGAATACAGTTTGGCTTCTTGCTGCTTCCAGTTCAGTTTTTGTCTGCATATTTCTATTTATACATTCCTCGAGAAATATAAAATAATTGTAAAACTATACTAATAGACAGAATACATGTTTCAAACAACTGAACAGAAAATCCAATAATTACAAACTCATCAGAATTACTAAAAATTCTCCAAACACAAATTAAATATTTCAAAACACCAGACACGCCACATAATACCCAATAATTAAACTGACAGTCAATCAAGAAAAATCAACTTAAAAAGCCACCTTTACTTACACTCTCCAGCAACTCTCCTACTCCTATCCCTTGCAGGCCAAAAGCACACACCAGAGGCTGCTGAAGCTCTGTCCTCATGGTCCTCTTCCTTAGGGCCCAAGACCAGTCTCTTTGTCTCTTTTACACACACATACCAGTCACACCCCCATGACCAGTTTCTGTCTCTCACACACCAGTCATCTCCCCGACCAGTCTGTCAATCTTACACACACACACACCAGTCACCTCCCTAACCAGTCTCTCTCTCTATCACACACACGCACACCAGTCACCTCCCTGGCCAGTCTCTCTCTCTCACATAGGCAAACCAGTCACTTTCCTGACCAGTCTCTCTCTCTCACACAGGCATACCAGTCACCTCCCTGACCAGTCTCTCTCTCACACATGCATACCAGTTACTTTCCTGACCAGTTTTTCGCTCTCACACATGCATACCAGTTACTTTCCTGACCAGTTTTTCGCTCTCACACAGGCATACCAGTCACTTTCCTGACAGTCTCTCTTTTACACACACACACACACACACACACACACACACACACCCACCAGTCACCTCCCTGGCCAATCTCTCTCTCTCTCACACAGGCATACCAGTCACTTTCCTGACAGTCTCTCTCTTTCACACATGCACACCAGTTACTTTCCTGACCAGTTTCTCGCTCTCACACAGGCATACCAGTCACTTTCCTGACAGTCTCTCTTTTACACACATACACACACACCAGTCACCTCCCTAGCTAATCTCTCTCTCTCACCCAGGCATATCAGTCACCTCCCTGACCAGTCTCTCTCTTTCACACACACACACACACCAGTCACTTTCCTGACAGTCTCTCTCTCACACATGCATACCAGTCACCTCCCTGACCAGTCTCTCTCTCATATGCACACCAATTACCTCCCTGATCAGTTTCCTCTCTCAATCACACACATGTTCTCTCTCTCTCTCTCTCTCTTACTTATATACACATGATCTCTCTCACTTAAACACAAGCTCTCAATCACACAGATTCTCTCTCTCTTATACACACGCTGGCTCACTCTCAGATTCACTCACTCCCCACCCCCCAGCACAACTGGGAACTGGCAGCAGCCTCCTCCTCCAGCCCTGTGGCTCAAGAAATAATCCATCGGCCGTGGGGACTAATGCTGCAGATTATCAGCTGTTTTTCTATGGGCCTGCGCTGCTCCTCGGGCTGATGCTGCCACTACATTTGAATGCAGCAAGGCCCTTTCTTCTTCCCGTGTGCCCTGCTGAGCATCACTTCCTCTTCTGGGCCGTGGGTGTTATGGTTCGCTCCTCAAGAGGGGAGGAGTTAGCAATCTATTACGGCTCTATTGAGAATCTGCTAGGGAGTTAGCAATCTGATAGGTTTCCGATGCTGGATACTCCTGTTGGAGGAGGAGTTAGCAATCGGTTATGGATCTGCTTCTGTGGAAGGAGGAGTTAGCAATCTGATATGGAACTCCAGGAGGCGTTAGTATTCTGTTATGCTCCGTAGGCGGAGTTAGCAATCTGATATGTTCAGCTCCTGTAGAGGGAGTAGATAACAATCTGTTAGGGTTTAGTCTGCGGAGTAGCAATCTGTTATGAATCTGTTGCTGAAGACTCCTGATGAGGAAGGAGTAGCAATCTGTACCAGTGGAGTGCTTGGAGAGGACACTCAGTTGTAGAGTAATGTAGATAAGTGAATCTTTGGGCCGATGCCAGATGACTGCGCCCCCAGGAGAATATCCTGAGAAGGACCACCGGCTAAGGCTTGGGTATGGAGACAGATACAGATAATTCTTTTATTAGACAGGTTTAGTAGAACCACCAGAGGTGGCAGTAGTGAGCTAATATGCCCGGCAGGGCTGAAGTCCCTGAGGTACTGGAACAGCGATCCCAGGGGTGCTGAGCTGCAAAGAAACTATAGATAGTGAGTAGATAGGGTATGTTGTGTTCATAGCCAGAACTAGATGACAAATCTCACATAAGGTCTAAAAGAAGCTCAGTAGCTGGAAAGGGTTAGGCCCTCGAGGAGCGAGTACCTGGTTCCAGGGAAAGCTCTGAGAGAGCAATGGTAACTCACAAATGTCTGTATCTGCGATAGCTTCCAGGCAGTAGAGAATCTTCAGAGTGTCCAGGAACATGGGCCCTCGAGGAGCGAGTACCGGTTCCTATCTGCAATCTGAAATAAAGAAAAGAGAGCGAGGCCCCCGAGGAGCGGGTACCCCTGGTAAGCCAAGGAGACAGAGTAGCTTGGACGAATCCGTAGCGAGTCCGTATTCTTGTCCTTGTCCTTGCTAACTCAATCTGTTAGCAAATGTTGAGACCTTTTATATTGGAAGCGGATGACGTCAACTCAAGGGGATGCCCCGAGGTTCGCGCCCTTGCTGGTACATCATTCGGAGTGCGCGCACTCGTGCATGCCCTACTTCATCAGGCAACATGGCGGATCCGCTGCGTCGAGCTGGTCCGGGGACGCTGGAGGGAGACGGCATGGAGACGCCGCGGTAGCAACTGTCCATCAGACCCGGAGGGAGTCGCCACAGAGGTAGAGAGGGCGGAGTGAGGGTGTCGAGCAGCGACGGACGCAACAGTAGGGGGTCAGGAAGAAGAAAAGGCCATCCCAATAATACTGGTGCCTTTCCCGTCCAGGCTTGAGCCAGCTGACAGCCCGGATGGCAACAGTAACAGTGGAAGGATGTCTGCCCTCAGCCTCTCGCTGGAGGGGAAGAGAAGAGCAACTCAGTCAGCGGGAGTGCGTGACACATCGGTTGAGAATCGCTGTCCTGGAAGGAGCTGTCAGTTAATGGTCCTGGCTCATGCTCAATTTTGTTGCTGCAATGGCTGGGTGAAAGGGAAGGAGGGAATCATAAGAACATGCCATACTGGGTCAGACCAAGGGTCCATCAAGCCCAGCATCCTGTTTCCAACAGTGGCCAATCCAGGCCATAAGAACCTGGCAAGTACCCAAAAACTAAGTCTATTCCATGTTACCGTTGCTAGTAATAGCAGTGGCTATTTTCTTAGTCAACTTAATTAATAGCAGGTAATGGACTTCTCCTCCAAGAACTTATCCAATCCTTTTTTAAACACAGCTACACTAACTGCACTAACCACATCCTCTGGCAACAAATTCCAGAGTTTAATTGTGCGTTGAGTGAAAAAGAACTTTCTCCGATTAGTTTTAAATGTGCCACACGCTAACTTCATGGAGTGTCCCCTAATCTTTCTATTATCTGAAAGAGTAAATAACCGATTCACATCTACCCATTCTAGACCTCTCATGATTTTAAACACCTCTATCATATCCCCCCTCAGTCGTCTCTTCTCCAAGCTGAAAAGTCCTAACCTCTTTAGTCTTCCTCATAGGGGAGCTGTTCCATCCCCTTTATCATTTTGGTCACCCTTCTCTGTACCTTCTCCAGTGCAACTATATCTTTTTTGAGATGCGGCGACCAGAATTGTACACAGTATTCAAGGTGCGGTCTCACCATGGAGCGATACAGAGGCATTATGACATTTTCCGTTTTATTCACCATTCCCTTTCTAATAATTCCCATCATTCTGTTTGCTTTTTTGACTGCCGCAGCACACTGAACCGACGATTTCAATGTGTTATCCACTATGACACCTAGATCTCTTTCTTGGGTGGTAGCACCTAATATGGAGATCACAGAGGGATGAAAAAACCTGGCAAGTTGCACATGAAGGCTTAAGGTGCAGCAGCAGAGACCAGTTCTGACTGAACTAAAAGTCCAAAGGTACCTGAGGAAACGTCTGGCCAAGAAACCACTTTACTTTACTACCTCACTGCTCCAGGCCACAATTCTCTCGGGACAGAAGCGGCAGAGGGCGTCACAGTACCAGTGCCTCTGGACACCACATCGCACGAGCAGATCAAGATAGAACAAGGGGTCACGCACACATGGGGAAAGGAAGGGCTAATTTGGCATCTCCTTAGAAAAAATCCTTTCCACTGTTGCTCCTTGTGACCTTGGGCAAGCCACTTATCCTTCATTGCCTCAAGTACATACTTAGATTATAAACCCTCTGGGGATAGGGAAATACCCACAGTACCTGAATGTAATCCACTTTGAAGCGCTGAGAAAAGTGGAATATGAATAAAATAGTCTATGTAACTTGAAATGAGCTGCTAGTTTCTCACCTGCTATGAAGTAATAAAACGTTGTATTTAGCACAATGCAACCGAGTCTGAGGTATGGGCAGCTACCAAGAGACACTAGAATCAACAATCAGAGAATCACTGGATTGCTCTAAACTACAAAAAATGTCATCAGATAACGAGTTCCCTCTGAGCCAGCACTGATCCAATGTCCCATGCTCTCCCCCTCAACCAGCACCATGCAGCATGGGTCTGGGGCCTGCCTCCCTCTCTCCTCAGGCACCTTCTCCCCAGTACCATGGCAGCAGGAAACACTCCCACTGCTTCTTCTCACATCTTTGCCTCTGCTGGTGGGAGGTAGGCAGTAGATCTCCTGCGCTGTTGCCTCACTGCCGGCTTTCCACTGCTCTCTGTTGCCAGCCCCCCTTTATGCCCGGGACGTGACAAAAATAATAACCCTCATTAAGAGAAACTGCCAGGTCCCGCACAAGTCCTCCAGACCAGGCCAAAGGGTTCAGACTGCGAAGCCCTTACTGGGAGCATGTTGGGGGTTATAGGACGTAAGCACACAGCTACCAGATCAGAAATGCAGGTAGAGTGGCTCCCTGACTTCCTAGCCCTCCTAATAGATTACAAGAAGGCAAAAGCCCTGTTACTATGATCAAGCCATCTGCTACAGCAAAAGCCTGCTAGGCAGCACCTGCTGTTCCAAAAGAACATAGTTGCTTAATTTATTTCAGTCTAATTATATCTGCAAAAGGATTCGAATTCTCAGTTCCATCGCAAGAGAGTGACGCATGTCTGAGTGTGATCTGTTACGTGCTCTGCGCAAAGTTGCAGGAGCTGCGGGATTCTTTAGTGAACTTTCCCGAGCACATGTCACACCTGAACAGCTTTAGATAATCCTTAGTCCAATACAATGATTCTCCTCCAACAGCACGTCCCACTCTGTAGGCTCTGGCGACCTGCACCAGCGGTTTTCTCCTCCTCTGTGTGACCAGGTATAGAAACAGAAGGAAATGTAGCCAAAGTATTTGAGAATTCTGGTCCGTCTGCACTTCAGAAGCAAATAAAAATCAGTAAGGCCACCAGAATCCCCAGCTGCATTTCCTAAAACCAACAATAAAGACCCGCCGTGCTTAAATATTCCAGTATTGATTTACTTTGCTCTACAAAGCAATGTGGAAGAAAATACAATGTAGGGATGCCTGAAACAGTGAACAGCTCTGCAGAGGACCTTTCCCCATATCCTTATGTAATAAATTGCAGCAAACATTTCCCAGCTAGCAAATGGCTAAAACGCAGTGGCCCTTCCACACAATTTCTTTCCCCAAAAAACCCAATGCGACACAGGTATTAAAATGACTTGAGTTGTGTGCAAATCCATGCAAAGCAGGTGATGCATATGGTAATCCAATATCACCTGTTCTGCACCATAGGATATTTGATGGAAAGTTATCTGCATCTCAAGAGGTAGAGCTAAGTTTGCCCGGGAGTATCGGGTGCTAGTGCGCGTCTCAGAGTTCCCGGGGAATGCTTTGAAGTAACTTAGGGGCTCCCGCGGTCGTGTTAAAACCTCTGGAGTTCTCGTGAGAACGTCTATCCCCACTCCCCAATGTTTTTAGGCAGCCAAAATGTAAAAGAATGGCAAAGCTCCTTGAAGACCAGGCCTTGCCCCCTTTTGAGTTTTAAAGGTTACATCCCAGCCCCACTGAACCTCTGAGCCCATCTTCCCCAACCTATATCTGGGTATCTCTGGTGCTCCAGGAATGGCCCATAAGTGCCCCTAGTCTAGCAGCCATTTTTTAAGTGGAACTGGCTGGCTTTAGCCACAATTATTTATTTATTTAAACAGTTTTATATACCGACAACCGTTTGCACATCGTGTCGGTTTACATGTAACTTACTAACCAAAGTGTATATATAGGCATTGCCTTTCCAAAGAACAGAGAACAATAAGATGCAGTAACAAAGCGAAGGCTAGATAAATTAATAGGAGGGATTCAACTGGGAGTAACATAAGAACTGGGAGAACATAAGAACATGCCATACTGGGTCAGACCAAGGGTCCATCAAGCCCAGCATCCTGTTTCCAACAGTGGCCAATCCAGGCCATAAGAACCTGGCAAGTACCCAAACACTAAGTCTATTCCATGTTACCATTGCTAATGGCAGTGGCTATTCTCTAAGTGAACTTAATAGCAGGTAATGGACTTCTCCTCCAAGAACTTATCCAATCCTTTTTTAAACCCAGCAACACTAACTGCACTAACCATATCCTCTGACAACAAATTCCAGTTTAATTGTGCGTTGAGTAAAAAAGAACTTTCTCCGATTATTTTTAAATGTGCCCCATGCTAACTTCATGGAGTGCCCCCTAGTCTTTCTACTATCCGAAAGAGTAAATAACCGATTCACATCTACCCGTTCTAGACCTCTCATGATTTTAAACACCTCTATCATTTCCCCCCTCAGCCGTCTCTTCTCCTCTGTGTGTACCCCAATCACGTGATCTGGGAAAAATACCATGGCTTATTTATTTATTTATTTTAAAAACTTATATTCCACACATTTCCAAGCGTTCAAGGCATATTACAAATAAAATGCTCATAAAACATAAAAGCAAGATAATATCATACAGCAACACAAATTAGGAAATCATAAAATGTTAAAATTATTAAACAATAAAATACATCTATAAAGAAAGCATGATCCGCTATCTACATTAAAATGAGCTGCCCAATGGTAGAGAGACACTGGGGAGTGTAGTGACCTGCCCCCGGTCACAAGGAGACGCAGCATTGGAAGCCCGGCTGCTCCTCAGGCAAAAGAAGACAATGTCATGTGAATGGGAGAAGGACTGAGCACACAGAGGGGGCCAGGATGGGGGCAGAAAGGACATGCGGGGATGCATTTTTTATTCCGCACCATCGGGAGCTGTTTACAGTGCATCAAGTCTGGGATGCTAGTCCACTTATTATTCTACTCCTAAAGTATTCCTTTGTTGTTTATCACATCTGATATACTGCGTAAGTTAAGCAATCCCAGCGGCATAAGAAGGGAACCGAGAGGAGCGCTACTTCTGCGCTCCGTCCCAGAGGCGCACTGCTGGCGGCTGTGCTGAGCAATGCCCCGAGGAGATGGTGAGGTGGGAACAGCACAGGCTGGACATGACTGAAAGGTGGAGAACAAATAATGGAAGGCCAGATATGTATTCATTAGGCAAGAAGGGCGGCCGGTGTGCCCAGAGGAGTGTGATCCTATGTCGGGGTCCAAGCCGAGCTATACTGGGAAAGGTCAGGAGGAAATGAGCTGGAAAGATGGACTTGAGAGTGAGTGTCAGATCGTTTAATTTTCAATGTCAGTTCAGAAAGTGAGATAAACAATGACAAAGCTGGCTTTTTAAATGAACTTGTCACATCTTGTTTCCCTGATAAAGGCTAAGCCTGCCTGCTTGGATCTTGCAGTACAGGTTAACTCCTTGCAAGCAGTCCTGATGCAATAAGATGCTCTCGGTTGTGTGCACAGTAATATACAGTTGTGTGCACATTTTTGTGCGTTCAGCTTTACTCAATTTAACAAGGAGTTTAGTGCACAAAAAATGCATGCAGAAATGTGAGTAAAGCTGGGTGCACAGCTAGCACGCCTCCATGCAAATCACATGTTAATAAACTCATTTAACTGCAGAGAGGGGTGAAGTTTTCTCAGGGATGGAACAGAGCTTCTGGGTCCTGGAGTTTGTGTACTCACAATTCATGATGTGTACAGGCCATGCTCTAGGCACAGAATACTATTCTCACGTTTCAGAGATATACAGTAACTGCCATGGAGAAGCTCCCGGCTGGAGGGCATTGTTGTATTGTATGGCCAGCTCCTTTCCTCAGGCAGTTATATATGCAGCTTATGCTCTCTAGCATGCACTGGGTATACTATTCTCACGTTTCAGAGATATACAGTATCTGCCATGGAGAAGCTCCCGGCTGGAGGGCATTGTTGTATTGTATGGCCAGCTCCTTTCCTCAGGCAGTTATATATGCAGCTTATGCTCTCTAGCATGCACTGGGTATACTATTCTCACGTTTCAGAGATATACAGTATCTGCCATGGAGAAGCTCCCGGCTGGAGGGCATTGTTGTATTGTATGGCCAGCTCCTTTCCTCAGGCAGTTATATATGCAGCTTATGCTCTCTAGCATGCACTGGGTATACTATTCTCACGTTTCAGAGATATACAGTATCTGCCATGGAGAAGCTCCCGGCTGGAGGGCATTGTTGTATTGTATGGCCAGCTCCTTTCCTCAGGCAGTTATATATGCAGCTTATGCTCTCTAGCATGCACTGGGTATACTATTCTCACGTTTCAGAGATATACAGTATCTGCCATGGAGAAGCTCCCGGCTGGAGGGCATTGTTGTATTGTATGGCCAGCTCCTTTCCTCAGGCAGTTATATATGCAGCTTATGCTCTCTAGCATGCACTGGGTATACTATTCTCACGTTTCAGAGATATACAGTATCTGCCATGGAGAAGCTCCCGGCTGGAGGGCATTGTTGTATTGTATGGCCAGCTCCTTTCCTCAGGCAGTTATATATGCAGCTTATGCTCTCTAGCATGCACTGGGTATACTATTCTCACGTTTCAGAGATATACAGTAACTGCCATGGAGAAGCTCCCGGCTGGAGGGCATTGTTGTATTGTATGGCCAGCTCCTTTCCTCAGGCAGTTATATATGCAGCTTATGCTCTCTAGCATGCACTGGGTATACTATTCTCACGTTTCAGAGATATACAGTAACTGCCATGGAGAAGCTCCCGGCTGGAGGGCATTGTTGTATTGTATGGCCAGCTCCTTTCCTAAGGCAGTTATATATGCAGCTTATGCTCTCTAGCATGCACTGGGTATACTATTCTCACGTTTCAGAGATATACAGTATCTGCCATGGAGAAGCTCCCGGCTGGAGGGCATTGTTGTATTGTATGGCCAGCTCCTCAGGCCTTCTCCTGCCATACTCAGTCTGGTGGAAAGGGAGCTGCTGCAATATCATCAGTGGATACAGCAAGGTTTTTAATTTTCTGACCTTCCTAAACTTGTCTACCAGTGCAGCGTTTGCCAGTAGCAGAGAGGACAGGATCATAAAGGGCAGGAAACTTCCTGCTGCCCCTTCCACCAGCCGAGCTGATGAAGAGCAGGCCTTAATCTTTCACGGAAATGCACTAGGATAAAGGCATCAGACTGGCCCGACTCCCCTCGACTCTCCGTATGGAAATATCTCACAGAGCTCAGGATTATACATAAGTGTAAATATAGACAGAGAGCAGACTTGTTTCTGATGGGGCTGGCAGGACTCAGGAAGCCATAGAGGTCCTGGCAGGAAGGGAAGATCTCTGGTGCTACTGCAGTGACCTTTGCTGGTTGTCAGAGACCTTCTTCCCGGTCCTTGGTGCCAGTGAGGGCTGAGTGGAGAGGGGGGGACAGGGACTTACATAAGTGATGAAGGCAAAAAACAGAGATTTAAAAAAATAATTAAATTTAGCAGATATGAAAAAAAAATCTCATCCCCTCCAAAACCCTCAACTGTTGCTCCCACAGACAGATTTCACCAAGAGGCCAGCAGTTCGCTCCTTAGGTGGCATTTCAAACACAGTTTATTAGTGTGTGATATGAAAAGGGTATTTTTACTGTATGATATAATGCAATGGGACCTTGGGCATTCTGTGGAAAGACCTTACACTCAGAAGTGTAATGAACCCATAGTCCAAAAACCATTAGAGTGCACATTACCCTATCATTAATGGGACATTAGGACCGGGGGCGCTGCACGCTGCCTGGTCAGGGCTCCATCAGGACAGCGCAGAGCAAACACCGCACAGTCTCAGAACAAATGGAAAAAAAATAACGATTCTGCTTGGGTACAGGCGGCTTTGCAGGGAATTCAAGCTGCAGGTTTAAATAGTCAGAAAACATGAAAGGAAATCTGTTTACTACCGTTTATAAGAATGGATTTAATCAGGGGGATTTCTACCTTTCAGAGGAAAACGATCCTACCCGCCACGCGATGGCTCATCACAGCACTAGCCCAAAGCAAGAAATAATAATAATGCTGATCATTTGCATTTATAGAATGGCTTTCATCCATACAAGAATCTAAGATGTTTTACAAGCAGAGCACTCCAGGCAGCTACTGCTGCTCTCAAGGACAGCACCGCAGCTTTTAGCGCAGAGAAGGGCTATTAATAGTAGCACTCCCCATTACAGCTGGGTAGAGAGAGGCAGAAGGAGATAGCGTGCCCAGTCCAATACCATACACACTCAGTGGCAGAGCTGGGATTGGAACTCAAAGCATTTTTCCCATGGACACAACATGGGAAAGCCACATTATTTATTTATTTAAAAGCCTTCTACGAGCGGTTCTAGGCAGCTTACAAATTAACAGTCTGATAAAAATCCATAAAATAACAGTGACAGAACAGACTGCCTGAAAACAAATTACCAAGCTAATAGCTAAAACCATACCGCTAAAAACCTATACCTGATATCAATATTTGTACAATGCAAGCACGATGTAAACAACTGTGCACATTGCTTTCAAGTTTCCTGAGCATTCAACTAGAAAGCTGGCTTAGTGGTTCAGCTTAACCAAAGGCCTGAGAAAAAAGCAATGCCATTAGCTTTTCCCTCAAGCGTGGAGTTCTCAGGATTTCCACAATGAATATGCAAGAGATAGATTGGCATCTCCGGTGTACGCTGATCTCTCTCATTCACAGTCATTATAAGGGTAGGTGAGCCTCCAGGAGAGGGTTGGGAACATAACTCTGCACTAAGGCGGTAACTTTTAAACACAGACACGTACGAGCGTATGCTGGCTCGCGCACATGGAAGCGGCCATTTTATAACACATGGGTGGAGGATATAAAATTGGTTGAATGCGTGTACATGTGCGCTCCGTTTTGTATTGACATGCGCTTGTACATGCAAATGTTGGTTCTACTGCGTAAGTGGGGGGATTTTATAAGAGAAGCTCACGGACACAATTCCCAGTTTACCCAGCCCATTCCCAGGAAAAGGCGAGGACTTCCTAACCCCCAGCCCCGACCCTTTAAATCCCGCTGACTAGCCCTGACTTTTATTTATTCCATAGCAGAAGTAAAGTTATGCGGTACTTGTGAGCGTAAATACGTCGGCTTACAGACCCGGAACGCCCATGTTTTACCCATGACTTCCGGATTTGTGCGCATGCCTCTTAAAATCCTCATGGTACGCGCTGGCTCGAGATACTCCCGTATCACCTGGCTTCGGCGCGCATAGGGCCCAGCAGTTTAGCACATAAAGCATTCTACATTGCCGGGCAAGCTACAGTAAACCTCTTCTCTCTGGTTTTACCAAGATGTAGCATTCGGAAAGATGGCGTCTCAAGACTATTCTTGTCAGAGGATTGTAGAGAATGTGCAGGAACACAAATCTTTAAAGCAGAAGCAATGCTGTACAGACTTTTGTGAATTAGAGACAAGGCTTTAAATTTAATAGCCATGTAAGGCCCGAATTGGAGAAATACGATCATTGCACTGGACGAGTGCAGAACATTTCCAGAATGAAAGGAGAAGCATCTCGGTGTTATGACTAGGCTGAAAGCCAAACTGGAAAGGATCACGAACTTTGTGTTCCTTTAAATCTTGAAACTGCTTAGGACCTTAGACAAGAAAGGCAAAGAGGATATTGGATGATAATTCAATAACTCAGATTGATTTAAACTTGGGTTTTTTTTAGAATAGGACAAACACAGGCCTGTTTTAACAATGTTGATAAATGGGCTTCAGACAACGAAAGATTCACAATTTTGACTCTTCCTTACGCATCACCTTCAGAATCACCGAAGAGCATGGGTTTAACGGACAAGTAGAGGCATTCGTAGTTCTTATGTACTGAAACATCTTTGTAGGGGATATACTTGAGAATTTATCCATGCCGCAATGGATCAAACATTGTTAATTTCATCATCCAGGGTTACTTGGGTGGGCATCTGTGCATATATCTGTGATCTTATCATGAAAAAGAGATGCCTCTGATCATAACTACTTTTCCTACAGTACTGGAATGTTGAATTCGATGTCTTATTATATGGACTGGTTCCATTCAACTTGCTCCTATGGCTATTTTTCCTAATATTTCTTTTTAGTTTCGATGGACAACGCACAATAAAGCTCTGGAATTTGTTGCCAGAGGATGTGGTTAGTGCAGTCAGTGTAGCTGTGTTTAAAAAAAGGTTTGGATGAGTTCTTGGAGGAGAAGTCCATTAATGGCTATTAATCAAGCTGACTTAGGGAATAGTCACTGCTATTACTGGCATCAGTAGCATGGGATCTTCTTAGTGTTTGGGTACTTGCCAGGGTCTTGTGGCCTGGATTGGCCTCTGTTGGAAACAGGATGCTGGGCTTGATGGACCCTTGGTCTGACCCAGTATGGCATGTTCTTATGACAGATGCTAGTTTGCTCATTTTTGGCCATATGCTGCTTATGTGCTATTTTACACCATAATCGCTCAACTTGACGTAAATGTCTCTTTTCAGATCTGAGCTCTTTGCTGAAAGAAGGTGCAATCTAGGCTCTGTGAGGACACTTTGCTTCAGAGGCACAACTGTGTCCAGTGCCGGCATTAAAGAATTAGATCAAGCCTCAACCACATCTTCAGCATTGTCAGCTGAGGATAATTGATAATTCAAATCTGGTAGCCATATTTGGCTAAGCTGATCAGGTTCAAAATGAGCATGTCTATATTAGATATATGCTGAAGGAATCAATCTCAATTTATTAAACACATATTAAACTGGACATTAATCTGTCAGCGATCAGACCATGTAGTAATATGCCAGTCTAAAGAATCATCAGCTATAAAAATGGTCATTTATAAAACCAAGGAAGTCCCTATTCAGAATTTATTTGGCTAGGAAACTTAATCAAAAAATCCTATCTGGCTAACTCAGCTGCAATATTCGGCAGCACAAGGTGGTGCCTCAGGGGAGTTACCTGGGCCCTGATATAGTAAAGAGTTTTTGCCATATTGTGTCTCTGAGGACCTCCTTATCTGCCTGAGTTTGAGTTCTAATCCCAGCTTTGCCACTGACTCTCTTCTGTGTGTCCACTGAATGTGGCTGAATATTGAAAGTGTCTAAAATTTTGCAGCTAACTGGTGCTCAATATCGACCTCCCTCCAGTTTCTGCTACTCATCATCTTCAAAGACTGGTTAACATGTCAGTATCTCCCTCTTCAGTAAAGACAGAAGCAAAGAATTCATGTACTTTTTCGGCGATAGCTTTGTCTTCTCTAAGCGCCCCTTTTACAACTTGGTCATCCAGTGGTCCAACGGTCTTCCTTGCACGCTTTTTGCTTGTGATGTGTTTGAAAAAAGTTATTTATTCATTTTTGTTCTGCTTTTCAGCACTTCAAAGTGGATTATATTCAGATACTGTAGGTATTTTCCCATCCCCAGAGGGCTCACAATCTTTTCTCTCATTCTGGGTTTATGGGAAAAATACTTAATAAAGGAGGCGCGGCAGTGGGATTTAAACGCTGGTTTCCCTGGTTCATAGCCGCTGCTCTAACCTCTAACTCCATGGCATTCCTTCAAGCTGGAATTGAACAGGTGACAAAAGGATCGCAGGTTTCCCTCTTCCCGCTCTACCAGCTGCACTATCGAAGGAGTTTGTATTATTCATCTTTGCCTCTGTGGCAAGCTTCTTCTCGGTTCTTTTTGGCTTGCTTACTAATGTTTTATACCTACTGTGCCAGTGTGTAGGCCTCCTGCTTTCCCTTTTGTAGAAGATGCTCTTTTGGCTATAAGAGCTTCTTTCACAGCAGCATTTAACCAGGCTGGCAGCAGTGTGGTCTTCCTTCGACCTTTTTTACTACAAGAAAGACATTTTATCTGAACTTCCAACATGGTAATATTATGTGATTTCCATGCGGAAGTTTGACCCTTGCAACTGCCCCTTCTAATTTCTAATTTTCTCCATCTCCCTTCCTGAAGATGAATACCACTGCAGTAGTTTACTTAATATTTTCCCCCGTTATTGTATCGAGTATGATTACATTCTGATGCCTATTACCAAGCCGTTCCACCTTGCACCAGGCGCTGCAAGCCACTGAGAAGGCAAATTCTAAAGTACTTTCCTCTTTCGTTGGTGCCACGACTATCTGCTCCATGGAGCAGTCATTTATTTATGCAAAACCCGCGCTTTCTACAATCCAAGAAAGGAAAGAAAATGAACATTCATAATATTTACAGGACAACAGAAAGGACGTGCGCCTTACTCCCTCCACTAAACAAATAACAGTCTGATGTGCTGTGGCACAGTGGTGTCTGCTCAGATGTCGCGCTGCCGACGGAAGACTCTACATTGCAGGGGAGGGGCAGGCTACGCACTGATTGATGGCGTCTAAATATTTTACCTCCCTGGCATGCCCTGATGAGACATTCACTCAGCCATAATTGGGGTAATCAAACTCCCTGACTATTCTTGTGCTGCCAGAATTATTAGTTTATCTAATCTCTGTTAGCATTTCACAGACTGTTTCATCATCCTGGTCAGGCGGACAATGATGTTCTCCCACTGTTGTACTCTTCACCATGGCACATAGAAGAGATTCCAGAGTGCTCTTTCCTTCCTGCTGAATTTCTATCCTACTTGACTCTATGCCACCCTTAGTGTACAGTGCCATCTCACTCCCAATTCACACTCCCCTGTCATTTTGATGTACTTTGTACCCTGGTATCACTGTGCTCCACTGCTTATTCTCTTTCCACCAGATCTCCGAGATGCCTATGATGTTTGTATCGTCACTTAGTGCCACACGTTCTAACTCTCCAATCTTAATTTTTAAACTTCTGGCATTTGCAAACTAACACGTAAATCTCTAATGACATTCCTAAGAACCACGTATCTAGCAGAATCTGGATGTGGCAAACAAAATCTGAGGTGGACCTATCTGTGACATTCTGGCTAAAGAAGGTACAAGGTGGAGATCAGAAGGCAGACTAATTGCAGAAGCCTTCTCCCTTCGTTGAGACACAGGACTGTTGGACATGTACTGTATTCCCTGATACCTCTGCTGGACAAGAACTTGATACAACTCAAAAGGGACCTTCTTTTTGGCTAAAACAGATTTAATTTCTACTCCTTTGAGATTCATCTCTGAGGAAATCATTCAAATTGGGAATTTTCCCCGCTGCACTACCCCAAAGCGCCCTTTCAGCCTGCATGAGGGGTTCATAATAGGAGCTCTTGGTTGCTCCAAAGAGGAACCTAAACTGCTTCTCGCTTCTAGAAGGGAGTCTATTATGAGGTGGTCTTACGTATTTAAATGGAGGAAGTTTGCCAACTAGTGTGAGGACAAGGTCCAAGATCTCTTCTTTTGTTCCAGATAAAAACTGTACCTTTTACCTCTATTAGAGGAACTGCGGCTAAGCACCACCATGTAAGAAGGAAGCCTCTAGCTGTCAGATTCACATGGGGCTTGCTTCAGTTGAAATCTCTCATTGAGACATTAACATGGTTTTCATCTAGCTGATGAAAGATCCCTTTTAGCCTTTAGGGCTCTATATTCACAGGCATTTAGCTGAATACCTAGAGAGTTATTCAGCTGAATGCTAACTTTGGAATATTTTGGGAACTTTCTGGCTAACTTTTAGCTGGATAACATAGGGGTGTTTTGGGGAGGAGTTAACTGGATACGTTATCCAGCTAACTCTGTTCATGTCATAGAGCAGTTTTAAAGTTAATTGGATAAAGTTAGCCGGCAATCTTTAAGAGAGTCCGGTATATTCAATGGAACCTCTGAATATCCCATCAAAGTTAGCCAGATAAGTTGATCTGGCTAACTTTGCAAGCAAACCAGAGTCATTTAAAGTACCTGATATGGAAAGTTACATTTTTGGTGGTAGTCACTTCAGCCATCAGAACTGGGGACCTCCAGGCCCTAGTGACTTATGCAGCTTATCTCAGATTCCATCACAAAATGTTAGGGACCCTGCCCGCGAGTTTCTTTGCTTCACTTATAGATAAAATATAAATATGTTAAGGCAAGGTCCAGCCATTGAATCTCAGTGCTTTAGCACCCAGTACTGAAGGGCAACCCTCAAGTATTACAACTTCCTCTCATTTACATGTAGGACTCTAAGACATGGTTAATTTACTCTTCTGAATTCTTCACCTCTCACCTTGCTTTTATGACCCTAACTCTGGTACAGCTGCATCAGGCACCACGGATGGACCATGGTTCAAATCTAAACTTCAGTCAGCAGGGGGAGTTGGGATATTTTTGGACAACAGTCTCACTAGTATTTTTAGGCCTCTGGGGTTGGAAGTGTTTGAAATAAATACATCATTTTAGTGGCTGTGGAGATTATTACAAAGTAGCTCATTTGTCATTGTTTTCTGTCATCACCGGGAGAAAATCATTACTATGCTAATCTAGCTGGCCATGGCGCTAACGCTGACCTCTCTGGAGCGGGCCTTTACCAGCTCCAAGAGCTCAGTTTAACTTCTCCTAGAGTAACCTTAAAAAACGGTAGTCTCTGAATCATCCCTGTGCTGGCTCTTTCACTACATCCCCCTAATGAGGTGATGACCAAGGGCTCATTATAATTGCTTTAGACTCCTTTTAATTTTCAAGCTTATTAATCATAAGAAGAGTTATTTAAAATTGCATAAATTAATCTTAGATTAAAAGTCTATCAAAGCCTCAAAACAATTAGGATTTCCCTGGGGCAGCAAGTTTTAGTTTAATATTGCAGTCAGGTGGATATCAGAACACTGAAGTAGGCGACTGATTAATGTATGCAAAATTGAAATGAGAGTTTTTAAATGGTGCGTCAGAACCACATATTGACCTAACTGTAGGCTTAACAGCATTGTCTGTCATCTATTTAAACAAGTAGGTAATCAACATCTTAATTACAGGATATGGAAGGGAATCCAAATTCCGCATTCCACGGTACCTGTTCAAACTATTTGTAGTCTGTCAAGTATAAATACCAGTCTATACTACTGGGATTAGACTGGTGAACCTCCCTGTTCCCCTGGCCGGCTCTCTGTGTGGCCTCGGGGAAGTCTCTTTATCTCCTGTTCCCTAGCTCTCATTCCCTGCCTCTTTTTCTGGCCTGGACCTGATGTAGTAAAGGGGTTTTGCTATGGTGGCTCTGTGGTAAAAATGTTTGGGTC
Organism: Rhinatrema bivittatum; assembly: GCF_901001135.1. Taxonomy (NCBI): domain Eukaryota; kingdom Metazoa; phylum Chordata; class Amphibia; order Gymnophiona; family Rhinatrematidae; genus Rhinatrema; species Rhinatrema bivittatum. The sequence continues at coordinate 80,732,797 of NC_042627.1, read as the reverse complement.
CCCTTTTCTGTCTCTGACATTCTGTGTGATCTCTGAATGCACTGCTAAATATCCTGGCCAAGTTTATCCAGCTAACCTGCTCAGCTGAATTGTGGCTGAATATGCTCCTCGGGGATGTAGCAGAACAAACTGACTAGAAAAATAGCAACAAATCACCAGGACATGACGGCATTCACTCCAGAGTTTTGAAATAACTCAAATATGAATTTGCAGATTTACTCCTGTTAATTTGCAGCATATCATTAAAATCCGTCATGGACCTGAAGATTGGAGGGTAGCTAATGTAGTGCCAAAGTTTAATAAGAGCTCCAGGGATGACCCAGTAAGCCTGCCGAGAGAGAAATTGAAGTTAAGAACAGAATTACTGGGCATAAGGATAGGCCTGGCTTAACGGGAAAAAGCCACCGTGGTTTTAGCAAAGGGAAATCTTTTACAATCTCTGAAGGGCGAGCTGTGGCTAGAATGCACCTGGATTTTCAGAAGGAATTTCATAACATCCGCAGGAAATTACGGCAATCATGGCATAGCAGGCGGTGTCCTATTAGAGACTGGGAACTGGTTAAAAGATAGGAATCAAAGGGTAGGAGTAAATGGTCAGAGAAGTGAGTAGTGATGTGTCTAGGGATTTGTAATGGGCCCAGTGTTATTTAATATATTCATTAATGATGTAGAAAAAGGAGCAATGAGTGAGGTGATCAAATTTGCAGATGGCACCAAATTATCCAATGTAATTAAAACATGAGCTGATTATGAGAAATTGTAAGAGTACATTGCAAAACTGGGAAACTTGGCATCTAAATGGCAGATGGAATTTAATGTGGAAAACTGCAAAGTGATGCACATAGGGGAAAATAATCCTATCTACAGGTAGATTCATTTTCAAAAGAAGTTACACGATTTAAACTTGGTTTTACATGTGTAAATGCACTTTATGCATTTAACTGGGCTTTTGAAAATTGCTACAATATATGCCATTCAATTTTCAAGAGGTTTTACAAGCATAAGTGCACTTTAAGAGAGCAAATGGGCTTTTGAAAATTGCTACAATAGTATCATACACTTATATACAACTCCTTAGAAGATTACACCCATAGTACATAAATGGGTTTTGAAAATTGTTATGAAATATACTACATTTACACATGTAAATCCTTTTGAAATGTACCCCTAATGCTGGGTTCTGCATTAGGAGTCATCACCCAGGAAAAGGACCACGGGTTCACGTTTAAATCTTCAGCACTGTCCCACGTATTCATTGCAGCTCGGTCCCTGATAGCTTACCACTGGAAATCTGAGTTGTTGCCTTCCCTCCAGGGGATCATAGACAAACTTTATCATTTTTATCATATGGCCCATCTCACGGCTATTAAGCACCGCCGTCTACCGGCTTTTCAGGCCGCCTGGAAACCCTTTTGTGATTCCATCGCCTCAGCCCCTGCATATACTGGATGCTAGTCGAGCACTGTCGCCCATGTTCGGTTGCTTTCCTGGCGTCGTGTATCCTCTGTAAAATGGGATCATGTTATTTCCGGCATTATCCTATGTTGAATCCAATATCAGACCCTTGGCAAGTGTTTTGTAACAAGTGTTCTGTAATGAGTTCTCTTTTGTTTCTCCGGTACTCTAAGCTGTTTCCTGTACTGGTTCGTCGTTTATGTGCTCTTTCTCCTGTACACATGTGATACTCTACTTTGGGGGGGGGGGTGTTGGGGGGGAGGATGGGGGGGATTGGGCGTGACTTCACTTACAAGGCAAGTTGTGCTATAGTTAACTGTTTCTAGCATTTGTTGTGCTGTATGAGATTTTTATTGCCTATATCAATAAAAATTGTCAAATTCAAAAAAAAAAAAAAAAAAAAAAAAATCTTCAGCACTGCATGAGGCGGCAGCCAAAAATGCAAACAAAATGGTAGGAATTATTCAGAAAGAAATATGGTGCGATTGCACACTGAGTAATGCATTCAGTTCTGCTCACACCACCTCAAAAAACACAGAACTAGAAAAGGTGCAGATGAGGCAACAAAACTGATAAAGGGAATGGAAGAAGTTATAGAAGCTAGGACTCTTCAGCTTGGAGAAGAGACGGCTGAGGGGAGATATGATAGAGGCCTATAAAAGTGTGTATGGTACGGAACTTATAGAGAACTGTTATTTACATTATCAAATAGTACTAGGAGTAGGGGACACTTCTTGAAACTAATAAGTAGCAGATTTAACACAAATTTCAGAAAATAGTTTTTCAGTCAATGCATAATTAAGTATATAGTAACACAGTGAATGCAGCCGATAAAGACCACAATGGTCCACCAGTCTACAGCAAGCCTTCTGTTAAGGGTAATAGCAACTGCCGCTCATGCAGGCTACCCCCAAGTCTTCTGTTAAGGGTAATAGCAACTGCCGCTCCATGCAGGTTACCCCCAAATCTTCTGTTAAGGGTAATAGTAACTCCCATTCCGTGCAGGCTACCCCCAAGTCTTCTGTTAAGGGTAATAGCAACTGCCGCTCCATGCAGGCTACCCCAAGCCTTCTGTTAAGGGTAATAGTAATTGCCACTCCATGCAGGCTACCCCAAGCCTTCAGTTAAGGATAGTAGCAACTGCCGCTCCGTGCAGGCTACCCCCAAGCCTTCAGGTTAAGGGTAATAGCAACTGCCACTCCATGCAGGCTACCCCCATGCCTTTTGTTAAGGGTAATAGCAACTGCCGCTCCATGCAGGCTACCCCCAAGCCTTCTGTTAAGGGTAATAGTAATGGCCGCTCCATGCAGGCTACCCCAAGCCTTCAGTTAAGGATAGTAGCAACTGCCGCTCCGTGCAGGCTACCCCCAAGCCTTCAGTTAAGGATAGTAGCAACTGCCGCTCCGTGCAGGCTACCCCCAAGCCTTCAGGTTAAGGGTAATAGCAACTGCCACTCCATGCAGGCTACCCCCATGCCTTTTGTTAAGGGTAATAGCAACTGCCGCTCCGTGCAGGCTTCCCCCAAGCCTTCAGTTAAGGGTAATAGTAACTGCCGCTCTGTGCAGGCTACCCCCAAGCCTCCACCGGGATAGTTGTGTGTCGGAGTTGTGCGCGTAGGTTTGTTGCGCGCTCAGGGAGATGTGCACGCTGTTGTGCACACAGATCGAGTTGTGCTCCTGGCACAGTAAGCACGAGGCTGCGCACGGCTCGCCGCTGTGCGCACGGATCGGGGTAACGAACCGATCAAAATGGTGACGGCGACCATGTGGACAATATGGCGACCATCTTGGAGGGTCTCCACGTGGAAGGACCCTCGATCTAACAGGGATCTAGCCCTGCTAGGGCAGATCAACCCGGTGGCACTGGTCCCGGCTGGCGACCTGTGCAACTCCTCGAGCTTTGGGGACCGGAGACTTTTAATTAGATTTCTACCTTACCTTGTCTCGGCACTTCCCGGTCTCGTTCTGGGCGGTCTCCGGCTGCAGGGGGAGAGGGAAAATACCTTCACCGCCACACTCGAGGTTGCTCCCGCTGCCTCTCAGCCTCACCCGATGTCGGGGGCTAGGTCCCTGCCGAGGGTCGGCCACCGGACTGAGGCTCACCTCCGAGGGATTGCGGAAATCATCTCAGGAATTCTCAACTGGGGAAGCGACCCAATGGGTGTCACCGCAGGAGAGCAGGGCTCATCTGTAGAGATAAGATTTCTTCTTATTTTTTTGGTTTTCTTTGGTGAAATTACTCTGATGCTGTGCGAGCGTGCACAGAGTCCCTAACTGCTATGGAGACGGAAAATACTGAAGAGCTGCACTTCCTGCAGGGGTCTATGTACTAGGGGATGATGTCAGATTGAAATCTGATCCGTCTCCAACTGCTACGGTATCAGGAGTACACTATACCCATTGGTCCTGAGTCTATCTGCTACATGCTAGGAAAAGGGCAATTAGGGGTACTTTAGGCAAAACAGCCTAAAGAAAAGAAAGGGTCAACTTGTGAAGCTCTGTGAGGCCGCAATAAAAACATGGTTGAGGGTCTCAGCAGATGAGAGAGATCTGAGGGGAGCTGTGGAGTCGCGATAGCACCGGACCTGTCCTGGACTAGCCTTTATCGAGAACGTTCTGGAACAATTCATCTGTTCAGGGTGCAGCAGGGTCACGTGTCCCACTCTGGTATTCAGAGAAAGAAAAGGAAGTAAAGGCTGGTATTCGGAAGTTTTTCCAGCAGGTCACGGGAGGGGAGGTGACGCAGAGGGTAAACAAGATTCAAATCGATTCCTTGGTGCTCAAAAATCAATGCCCACCCCCTGCAAATTGGTGAGGACAGTTCTGCTGCTGCTAAAATGTGTTTATTCCAGTGGATTTGTTTTAATTGTAGTTGTTTATCTCATCTCCTCCCCCTGGGCCTTCATCTCACCATTACTAATACTTAACACCCATTTTACATCTAAAACTACTTTCTAATCCTCAACAGGTTTCCAGGGAAGCTCTTAAAATTATGGAGTCTGCTGAGACAGGCAGTCCCGGCGCAGGCCCCATTGTAAAAAGGGACATTATCTCCTCTGCTAGCAGCTGGGCCCAATCATCACCAGGGAGAGCAACAGGAAAGGTGCTAAGAGGCTCTTTCACGAGGCGGCCGCTCCCTCCGCTGGGGATTGCAGGGATAAAGGGAAAATCTGAGAGGGAGGACAAGAGTGTGGCCAGAGAGAGTTACTGTCATAATCAAACGCTGCCAGTCACCATCAAAATCCAATTACAAGACTTCACTCCACTCACTCTTAAGTAGGAAAAAAAAAGCCTTGTTTAGACTTTTTTCCTTGCCAGCTTCATGCTGCTTTTACATTTAAAAAAGTACTCACTTTAATTAATAGTTTGGGTTTTTTCACTACTTTAAAGGATTTACCCTCCTAGGGAGCCCTTTGAGGGACTGCTTCCTATCTAGAGAGTGCGGAAATACAGTTAAGGATGAAGTGGGGGAGGGAGCGAGAGAAGGGCTGATAAAATTGTGACAGAGAACCTGCTGGGATATTTTATTCTCGATGGAAAATAAGAGCTAAACATAAAACAGGTTTGCACTTTTACCATTTCTAAAGGGTTTTATTAAATTACGTCTGGTTTAGCTGCGCTGGATAATGGTTAGCAGAGGACTGGTCAGCAGAATAGGGAGGTGACACTGCCCCTGTATAGGACCCTGGTGAGACCTCACTGGGAATACTGAGTACAGTTCTGGAGGCCTCACCTTCACAAGGATATAAACAGGATGGAGTCGCTCCAGAGGGAGGCTACTGAAATGGTCAGAGGTCTTCCTTCTAAAGCATAGGGGGAGAGACTTAAAGCTCTAAACATGCAGACCCTGGAGGAAAGGTGGGATAGGGGAGATATGAGAGGGACATTCAAAGGTTTCCATGCACAGGGGGTGAGCTCTTTCAATGGAAAGGAGGCTCTAGAATGAGAGGTCATGAGATGAGGCTGAAAGGGGCAGACTCAAGAGTAATGTTAGAAAATATTTCTTTACAGAGAGGGTGGTGGATGTGTGGAACGGCCTCCCAGTGGAGGTGGTGGAGACAAAAACAGTATCTGAATTTCAGAAAGCCTGGGATAAATACAGGGGATTTTTAAGGAAGTGATGAGAATTATAATGCTAAATTGATTGGACGGCTGGGCAGAATGGATGGGCCATATGGTCTTTATCCAACATCATGTTTCTATGTTAGCAGTTTGAAAGACCCCTGCCCAATGAACTTTGTCATCAGAATATGTCAAAGAAACATGCAAGCATTTCAATAGTGTATATCATTCGGATCTTATTACAGCTTGGTAAACAGAGGCACAAGAAGGTGAAAGAGACTTGCTGAAAGGTCAGAGTATGCCAGCAGCAGAGCAGGGATTAAAACCAGGGCACAGACAATAACAAGACTCATCCAGGACCACAATGGGAGAGTTTGGGATTAGAATTAAGGCACAGGGAGCTAAAATGGCCAACACAAAGTCATTGGCAGAACCGGAACTAGAACCGAGGCACAGGGAGATAAAGTGAACTGTCCAAGGTCAACTAGAGTCAGTGGCAGAGCAGGAATTTGTACCCAGCATTCAGCATCTCCTAAACAGAGAGTAAGAGTAAGAGCAAGAGATGCAATGAACTTCTACAGGGGGGAGGCTGAAGAGAAAGAAGCATTTATTTCACATTTGGGAATCAGGCAGGGGTGGGGGATAGGGCTTGCTGTCCAGTCACATGAAGGGGTTGGACATATCACTGTCATGCAAAAAGGCAGAACAGGATTCAAGTATAATGTATGTCTGTGAATATAGGTGAGCACAAAAAGGAATAGATGCCTTAATCTTTTTCAGTACTTTATTGATGCAGAGACGTTCCAAGTAAGTTGCCCGACTCAGGCCGAGTTTCGCAGCTTCACAGCCGCTGCCTCAGGGGCTCCAAATTTCAAATCATTGATATTGTATGATCCAGTCAGATCAAAAAATGTGCCAGCGATGGTAAAACAACTTTAGGTTCCAAATGCAAGCTTGTGTGGCAAACCGCAGTCTCTGCTATGCAACAAGTTGTTTTACCATCGCTGGCACATTTTTTGATCTGACTGGATCATACAATATCAATGATTTGAAATTTGGAGCCCCTGAGGCAGCGGCTGTGAAGCTGCGAAACTCGGCCTGAGTCGGGCAACTTACTTGGAACGTCTCTGCATCAATAAAGTACTGAAAAAGATTAAGGCATCTATTCCTTTTTGTGTTCACCTGACGGTACCATAGATCGCCTACCTCTTTGTTTTCTTGGACCATCCCTGTCTGTGAATATAGTACATGCTTTGAAATCAATGAATGTCGATGATATGGTAAGAAGTAAGGGGAATAAACTCGGAAGAGAACAAGGTGATTAGTGCAAGCTTCAGGGGCTGGATCTGGAGGAGCCGCGGGCCGCAAACCAGGGCAGCAAGGGTTCATATCTTACAGCCACTCCTTGTGACCTTGGGCAAGTCACTTCTCCTTTCATCGTCTCAGGTATAAACTTGGGGGTTCATTACCAGGCCATGATATTTTTCCCCGTTACCGCGGTGCTAAGCTTTGGAAACTGTGTGCTTAAATTGCACAGAGAACAATATTGCAGTGTAAAGGTCCCAAAAGCCAAGCGATGGTGGCCTCTTCACTTGGGACTTCCATGTTCTTTACCGGTCATTGGTGAGGCCACACTCACTGAACTCCGAGTGTTCAGTTCTGGAGGCCAGAGAGGCTAGAGAAAGGCAACCAGAACCCAAATATGTATATCCTAGAACATTTAAATATGTGAAAGCTATTAATGCACAAGAAGCAACTTTCTTAAAATGGTAAAGAAACTGTAAAACCAAAGATGAAGATGTGAAGCTTCAAGGAGCAGACTCAAAACAACCTAAGGAAGTTTTTTTCACGGAGACGGTGGTGGATGCGTACAATACCCTTCTGGAGGAGTCAGAAACAGTAATGGAATGCTAAAAACAGAAGATAAGCTTACAAGAAATGCCATGCTGAGTCACACCAAGATTTCAGGAATCTACCGAAAACTGGCAGATGAATTCTTTCAGTTATTGAAAAACAGGGACAAAAGATTTGGGTGAGACTAGAACTACTCCCATACAGGAGTTCATCAGTGCAGATTTTTGGTTTACTTTGCCATTGCAGGCAAGGGAGCCACAGAAGAGCGTCCAGCTGCCACACCAATTAGATGAAGTAATTAAATTTTGGTACAATCACTGACAGTATGAAATGATACAATCAATATGGCAGGCTGGAAACCAATATGAGAAAAAAATGTCCTACAAGCAGCACTGCCCACATTGATTCAAAATGCTGAAAGGCTCCAATTGATCACTTCATTAAGTGACAGACACATGTAATTAAATCAGTATTAAAAGGGTTGTGAGAAATCTTCTATAGAGGTTTAAAGCCTCTCTCGGCTGCAGAACTGGGCTCAGGCAGATCTCGTTTCTTTCTTGGAGAAGATGGCTATTCTGGGAGCAGCCATGTTTGCAGCACAGGCACTGGCTCTATGATGCTGCCGCAGCGTGGGCTGCACTTCTTACTCTACCTTCGCAGGTCCAGGGAAGCAGTGGCTTAAAGTCACAAAACCGTCCCTTGTTGATGGATAAAGGGAACACTTACCCATCATGGGTACTTTTGAACACGGGACAGTATACTGAATATGCAACTTGTGTTTAAAAGGACAATGTTAAAGTCCCTTTGTCACAGAATCTGTGTGACCCTGCAGCTCAGGTTGAATCTCGGGACTGCCACTTCTTCTCTATGGAAAATTCATTTTAAATCCCTGCACTCCAGTGCTAACCCTGGTTGTGCCACTGACTCTCTGTGGCTTCTCAGTTTGCCCAAATGAAGGTAAGTGATGATGTAACACTGATCCCTCTTGGAGGTGACACCTGGAGTATGCTGCCAGCCCTGCATCCCCACAGACTACACACAAGTTTCAGAAACACTAACAGGCCGACACCTGGAGTATGCTGCTGACACCTGGAGTATGCTGCTGACACCTGGAGTATGCTGCCAGCCCTGCATCCCCACAGACTACACACAAGTTTCAGAAACACTAACAGGCCGACACCTGGAGTATGCTGCCGACACCTGGAGTACGCTGCCAGCCCTGCATCCCACAGACTACACCCAAGTTTCAGAAACACTAACAGGCCGACACCTGGAGTATGCTGCTGACATCTGGAGTATGCTGCCAGCCCTGCATCCCCACAGACTACACACAAGTTTCAGAAACACTAACAGGCCGACACCTGGAGTATGCTGCTGACACCTGGAGTATGCTGCTGACACCTGGAGTATGCTGCCAGCCCTGCATCCCCACAGACTACACACAAGTTTCAGAAACACTAACAGGCCGATGCAATATCGGTGCACGGAAAAGCGCCCACTTTTCTAATCCTCTCCTGGGTGCGCGATGCAGTAAGCAAATGAGCTGCTGTGTTACAAAGGAGGCGTTAGGGGAAACTGTGCATCCCTAGCACATCCTCGGCTTTGGAGAAGGGGCTGTGCGCAGGTTAGGAAAACAGATGCTCGATAATTGAGCGTCCATTTTCCTAACTTGAGCACTGGCAAGACATTTTTGTTTTTTTTATGTTGCTCCTTTTTTCAGTTCCCTGACTTAATATCGTCACGATATTAAGTCAGAGGAGCTAGAGAAAAGCAATATTTTCTGCTTTTCTGTTAACGTTTGGGGCTCCTCGAGGCTTAACCTTAGCTCCGGGGCAGGCATTAATTTTTGAGAGTAGAAACGTGCACATCAGGCGCACATTTATTTTTTACATAAGAGGGGAATTTACATGTCATGAGCGCTATTAGCTAGGCACTGGTTTGGATGCGCTAATCCCCTTATTGCATCAGATTAACCTGTGTGCATGGTATTGAATGGCCCTGTAAACTATAAAGCACTTTGGACTGCTGTTTCCTGCACGAATGATCAGTACTACCAAGAACTGAAGTAACTGAGAGTCCCGCTTTGACCGTCATGGTCAGAAATCCATGAATACAGAAGGGGACAAGGAAGACTGGCCTCAAAAGATCATGAACAGGGCCTCAACCTGCCTAAGACGGATCCAAATCCAAAGAACCAGTGTAACACAGCGTGGGGGCTGGAAGCAGGCCAGTGGCTATTTTGAGTAACATGGGGAAGCAAATTATTGCTATCAGCAACAAACCAATCATGATGAGATATGCACAGAAAAATAAGCTCTGCCTGTATGACACAGGATGCAGAAAGAGAAGGAGACAAGAGCAGGACAAGCCTGCTTTCTCTTTCTAGATTCACATCCTGCTCCCCTAATTACAAAAGCAGTATGGTAATAAATGAAAGCGAGTCTATGGCGGCTTTGCTGCCTGAACGTCTCTTGGCTGTAGAGCAGCGAGAACAGATAATAACCATTAGTAAAATCAAACTCCACTGCAGTCTCCAGCTGGGCCTCGCACATTTACATACAGATAGAATGGGTATATGTTTTTAATATGGATGTGATACCTACTTTTAGCACAGCCCTAGTGCAGGCAACAGAGGAGGAGGAGAATGGGGCTGGGATCAGCAGGAGATAATAAAGTGGCCCAGATAAGGTATTAGCTGGCAACTGATCTCAGACAGGGGGCTGCCGTGGCTCTCTGACCCGGTTGCTTACTATGCATAGATTCCATTAAATAGAGCTTAGGAATAGAAAGCTGCTGTGAGACCCAATGCACATAGCTCTGTGTGTACTGAGGGTGTGCACACAAGTGCCTGCTGGAGAACGGACAGGGTGCAGACACAGGAAGAGTTCTTCAAATGCAACAAATGGACTTTAAGGCTCACCTTTCCTGCCAACCTCTGAAATGTTCCCTGTCTGGTAGCTGGGTGCTTGGCTTCTGCTGCCTTCTTAGAAAGAAGGAAGGAGGATTATTTGACTGCTAACCTTTCCAGTGTGAGTTGTTACAGCCTAGCTCTCCACCACTGTATCCTTCCATGCCAGCCTCTGTATTTAGAGGTTGGGGTGCATGGCGATATTTTCACTAGAACAGAATCCTATTCTTCTCTTATTGCACTGTTTTGTTTTGGTTTTTTTTTTTTTTTAACTATCAGGAGTATTTTTTGACAACTTGAACAGCACTGCTGAGCTGCCTGAAAACTTGTCCCCACCTTGAGAGATACAGTTGTGCTCATAAGTTTACATACCCTCCAGTAGAATTTCTAAGAAAACATGAGTGATCAGACAAAACACATATCTGTTATTTTTAATGTGTTTCAAATTAAGCTATTTTATGCACCACAGAAAAACACAATCATTAAACAAACTATAGGAATAAGGGAAATAATAAAATAGTCCTGTTCACAAGTTTGCATTCTCTTGAATGTTTGGACTGATAATATACACTCAAGTTGATACACCCAGGTTGAGATGGCAATGAAGAGTAGGTATCCACACCTGTGTTTTGATTGTAATTAGTGTCTGTGTATAATAGTCAATGGGCTTTTTAGCTCTTGAGAAATCCTTGTGCATTTCATCCAGGGCAGCAGTGACTTTGGCGGTTACTGAAGCATGGGGAAAGCAAAAGAACTGTCAAATGATCTGCGAGCAAAAGTAGTTCAACTTTAAAAATCAGGAAAAGGATATAAAAAGATATCCAAAGATTTGAAAATGCCAACCAGTACTGTTTAAACTCTGATCAAGAAGTGGAAAATTATGTTTTCTTTTAACACCAAGGTAGACTAAGAAGGATTTCAGATACAACTGCCAGAAAAATTTGTCAGGATGCAAAGAAAAACCCACTAGCAACTTCTACTGAAATACAGGCTCCTCTGAAACAAAGTGGTGAGAGTTTCAGCAGGCACAATAAGAAAATACTTGAACAAAAATGGGCTGCTTGGTAGAGCTGCCAGAAAAAAAGCCAATGCTGCACCAATGCCACAAAGCAGCCTGCTTACAATACGCCAAACAGCACCTAGAGAAGCCTCAAAATTTCTGGGAACAAAATAATTTGGCGTGATGAGACCAAAATTAAACGTTATGGTCACAACCACAAATGTTATGAAGAGAAGTGCACCATCCTTACCATGAAACTTGGAGGTGAATTTCTGCTGTTCTGAGTGTGTGTGAGTTACAGCTGCACAGGGAATTTAGTCAAAATTGATGGCGGGATGAATGCAGCATCTTATCAGAAAATGTTACAGGAGAATTTGCATTCATCAGCCAGGAAGCTGCACATGGGACTCACTTGGACTTTCCAACATGACAATGATCTAAAACCTAAGGCGAAGTCGACCTTCAGCGGCGGCAGCAGGAGAAAGTGAAGGTTCTGGAGTGGCCGCCACAGTCTCCGGACCTCAGTATCATGGAGCCACTTTGGGGAGAACTCAAACATGAGGCTCATGCTAGACAAGCAAAGAATTTACAGGATCTGGAGGCTTTTTGTCAAGAGAAAGGGCAGCTTTAGCACATGAGAAAATAGAGAACCTCATTCACAGCAAGCGGGGGCAATACACGATATTAACAACTAAGGGTATGCAAACTTTTGAACAGGACCTTTTTGCTATGGCTTGTTTAATGATTATGTCATTCTGTTATACACACTAGTTTAGTTTAGTCTGATCACTCATGTTTTCTTAAAATGCTACATCTTACAAATTCTGCCCGGGATATGCAAACTTAAGAGCACAACTGGGTGTTTCATGGGATAAATACATCATTTGTAAGCCCTGGCACAGGTTCTTTGGTCTGGCTCCCAGCCTAGCTCTATCTTTATGGATTATTCTGAGCGTTTCCTGTCCACCCCAGACCCTTTCCTTTCTCTTGCTGTCACACTCACAGGTGAGAGAAACTCAGCTGAAACAGGAAATAGCGGGAGAAAAGGACAGTGCCTCCCTCCAGTGTCACTAGTACTTTTCTGTCTGAGAAGAGAAGGCTGAGTGTACAAGAAGACAGTGCAGGGATATACAAGAAGGAAGCACCCATTACTGCTAGACTAGAGAGCTGGGACAGACAGGCAGCAGACTCTAATTATTATTTACTAATGCTGCAGTATCCTGACCTTATCTCAACAGCTTGTTCATTGTCACATCAACATGCTAAATGAAGGGTCCCCATGGGACCCATATGGGAGCATCTTTCCTCTGCTCCCTGTCACGTGCCTGCGCTGCTAGGAGAGCTGGGAAGACTCTTTAGCTGTCTCCTGACCTCATCATCTCCTCCTACGCCAGGGAAATAAATGGGAACAGCAGCTATGCTGGGACCTTCCCCCAGGATTTAGGGTTTGTAAAAGCTATAAATACATTTATCAGCTCCTCTTTTGTTCCTGATTCTTGGCTTTCCTAAGTTCAGTATTGGCAAACGGTGGCAGTGGATGACCTACATTTGGCTAAGGTCCCTGGGGAGGAAAAGTGGATGACCTCAGCATAGAGCTTGAAAACATGATTTTCCTGCTACCTGCAGTGAAATTCTCAATATGACAGCACACGTGGGAGGGCCGGCCATGTGACTTCCACGGCAGCTGCTGCCACTGTCTGCTGTGCCCTGAGCCCACTTCCTCTTTGTGTCCCCATATTCTAGGGGAGGGAGCAGGGATTCCTCTAGAGAACATCCCTAGCCCTCATCTGTGGAAGATCAATTCCCAGACGTCTCCTAAGAACATAAGAAGTTGCCAGACTGGCTCAGATCCTGCTTCTAGCAGTGGCCGATCCAGCCCGCTTCCCGGGTAACAGGAGTACTCTCAGCTGCAAGGGGACGCCAGACTAGGGAGAGACCAAAAGTCCACTGTGCTCACTGTTCATCTGTTATCTCTCTGTACCTCCTTGCAGAAGAACCGCCCTCCTAACATCTAAAAAGGCATCGTTCTGGATTATCAGCTATGAGATACCCACCCATCTCTCTCCATACACACAAAAGGGTCAAATTCTTCAGCAAGCAGGTCCCCTACCAGTGAATAAACTCTTTCACAGGCGGCAATGGCCATCCTGTCGTGCATTGCTGTCCCCTGCACAGTGGCTGTGGCCCCTTTCAGACTCCTTTTCTCCAGCACAATACAGGCAACTTCCTGCTCGCTTTCATTTAATGCATTCTTGAACCTTCTTAGGGACTTTGATTCCTTTCTGGAAGCAACATAGCAATGGCGGCAGAAAAAGACCAAATGGTCCATCCAATCTAATCAGCAAGTTTCCTATGGTAGTAACTGCCGCTCCGTGCAGGTTACCCCCATGTTTCTGTTAAGGGCAGTAACTGCCGCTCCGTGCAGGTTACCCCCATGTTTCTGTTAAGGGCAGTAACTGCCGCTCCGTGCAGGTTACCCCCATGTTTCTGTTAAGGGTAGTAACTGCCGCTCCGTGCAGGTTACCCCACCCCCCCCATGTTTCTGTTAAGGGCAGTAACTGCCGCTCCGTGCAGGTTACCCCCATGTTTCTGTTAAGGGTAGTAACTGCCGCTCCGTGCAGATTACCCCCATGTTTCTGTTAAGGGTAGTAACTGCCGCTCCGTGCAGGTTACCCCCATGTTTCTGTTAAGGGTAGTAACCGCCGCTACGTGCAGGTTACCCCCATGTTTCAGTTAAGGGTAGTAACCGCCTCTCCGTGCAGGTTACCCCCATGTTTCAGTTAAGGGTAGTAACCGCCGCTCCGTGCAGGTTACCCCCATGTTTCTGTTAGGGGCAGTAACTGCCGCTCCGTGCAGGTTACCCCCATGTTTCTGTTAAGGGTAGTAACTGCCGCTCCGTGCAGGTTACCCCATGTTTCTGTTAAGGGTAGTAACTGCCGCTACGTGCAGGTTACCCCCATGTTTCAGTTAAGGGTAGTAACCGCCTCTCCGTGCAGGTTACCCCCATGTTTCTGTTAAGGGTAGTAACCACCGCTCCGTGCAGATTACCCCCATGTTTCTGTTATGGGCAGTAACTGCCGCTCCGTGCAGGTTACCCCCATGTTTCTGTTAAGGGCAGTAACCGCCGCTCCGTGCAGGTTACCCCCATGTTTCTGTTAAGGGCAGTAACTGCCGCTCCGTGCAGGTTACCCCCATGTTTCTGTTAAGGGCAGTAACTGCCGCTCCGTGCAGGTTACCCCCATGTTTCTGTTAAGGGTAGTAACCGCCGCTCCGTGCAGGTTACCCCCATGTTTCTGTTATGGGCAGTAACTGCCGCTCCGTGCAGGTTACCCCCATGTTTCTGTTAAGGGTAGTAACTGCCGCTCCATGCAGGTTACCCCCATGTTTCTGTTATGGGCAGTAACTGCCGCTCCGTGCAGGTTACCCCCATGTTTCTGTTAAGGGTAGTAACTGCCGCTCCATGCAGGTTACCCCCATGTTTCTGTTAAGGGCAGTAACTGCCGCTCCATGCAGGTTACCCCTCAAGCCTTATGTTAAGGGCAGTAATGTTAAAAATAAATCCCAAGCAACCCATAACAAAATTAGTGCAACATTTTTACAGGGTGTGCAGCCTTCCTGATAATTCATCCAATGCTGCTGCCTGAATGTGCTTTGCTTTAGGACCTGGCCATAGAAGCAGTCCTGCGCTATTCCCTAATGTCTGCGTATCAGTACCGTGAGCGTTGTCGTCTGAATCCCCTTTCTCCCCACCCCCATCGAAGCGGAGCGCGATAGATTCCAAATGTGGCCTAAACAGGACCCTCTGCAGTATCAGGACACCGTGTATCCTTGCTGAAGACTTCCCCGACTCCTAGCTTGCTCTACACTAGGAGTCCCACCTCCTTTTCTTGCTAATATCAGGACGTACAATCTCTTTTAGTCTGGATCATGTCTTCCCATTCTGTGCTTAAGACGCGCTCAGGTTAAAGTTTTTATTGACATGCAAACATTTTCAAACAGGCAAAGAAGTGAAACTCTTAACTTCGGAAGTATTACATTTTGGTTCATTTCATTCTTTTTACTTCCCTTCCCCCCAGAAAATAAACCATTAGGGGTTTTGCCTTATAAAAACAAACAAAACAACGTAGGATAAATGTGACTCTGCACGCAGGCATCCATACAGGCATCACCCGAGCCCTTCCTTACCATTAACTCTTCAGGTGCATGATCCGCACGCAGGCATCCATACAGGCATCACCCGAGCCCTTCCTTACCATTAACTCTTCAGGTGCATGATCCGCACGCAGGCATCCATACAGGCATCACCCGAGCCCTTCCTTACCATTAACTCTTCAGGTGCATGATCCGCACGCAGGCATCCATACAAGCATCACCCGAGCCCTTCCTTACCATTAACTCTTCAGGTGCATGATCCGCACGCAGGCCTCCATACAGGCATCACCCGAGCCCTTCCTTACCATTAACTCTTCAGGTGCATGATCCGCACGCAGGCATCCATACAGGCATCACCCGAGCCCTTCCTTACCATTAACTCTTCAGGTGCATGATCCGCACGCAGGCATCCATACAGGCATCACCCGAGCCCTTCCTTACCATTAACTCTTCAGGTGCATGATCCGCACGCAGGCATCCATACAGGCATCACCCGAGCCCTTCCTTGCCATTAACTCTTCAGGTGCATGATCCGCACGCAGGCATCCATACAGGCATCACCCGAGCCCTTCCTTACCATTAACTCTTCAGGTGCATGATCCGCACGCAGGCATCCATACAGGCATCACCCGATCCCTTCCTTACCATTAACTCTTCAGGTGCATGATCCGCACGCAGGCCTCCATACAGGCATCACCCGAGCCCTTTCTTACCATTAACTCTTCAGGTGCATGATCCGCACGCAGGCATCCATACAGGCATCACCCGATCCCTTCCTTACCATTAACTCTTCAGGTGCATGATCCGCACGCAGGCATCCATACAGGCATCACCCGATCCCTTCCTTACCATTAACTCTTCAGGTGCATGATCCGCACGCAGGCATCCATACAAGCATCACCCGAGCCCTTCCTTACCATTAACTCTTCAGGTGCATGATCCGCACGCAGGCATCCATACAGGCATCACCCGAGCCCTTCCTTACCATTAACTCTTCAGGTGCATGATCCGCACGCAGGCACCCATACAGGCATCACCCGAGCCCTTCCTTACCATTAACTCTTCAGGTGCATGATCCGCACGCAGGCACCCATACAAGCATCACCCGATCCCTTCCTTACCATTAACTCTTCAGGTGCATGATCCGCACGCAGGCCTCCATACAAGCATCACCCGAGCCCTTCCTTACCATTAACTCTTCAGGTGCATGATCCGCACGCAGGCATCCATACAAGCATCACCCAAGCCCTTCCTTACCATTAACTCTTCAGGTGCATGATCCACACGCAGGCACCCATACAAGCATCACCCGATCCCTTCCTTACCATTAACTCTTCAGGTGCATGATCCGCACGCAGGCCTCCATACAAGCATCACCCGAGCCTTTCCTTACCATTAACTCTTCAGGTGCATGATCCGCACGCAGGCATCCATACAAGCATCACCCAAGCCCTTCCTTACCATTAACTCTTCAGGTGCTGGACGTTCCTTTGGCTGCTTCCTCATGCTACTCATTTCAAAAAGAAGAAACAAAAAAAGAAAATGTTAATTTTCAACAACTAATTTTCACTTGTGTGATTGGTAGGCATGAAAAGAATACGTGAAGATGAATCCAGCACTGCAGTGCATTTTAAGTGCAGAAAACAATGCGCTGGGTGATGCGTTGCTTTTCTGCGCTCTCGTGTGATTCACCTATGTGACTCACTGAGCAGGGTTTCAGGTTGAACCACACATGTGCTAGTGATCCGCCAGGCTAGTTCTCAGCTTGGTCTATATTATGGACACGACTGGTAAAGTTTATGGGATTCATTACAGATGTGGGGAACGCTGTTACAGGAATGGAAACACTCTGCGCCTTCCCCATCAGGAGCCGTGTGCACCGCTGCAGAGAGCGCACTCCAGCTGCCGGAAGCCCGCCTTGGTGGCAAAATCAGCCTCTTACCCTCCCCCATCATTTCTGTTCCAGACTGACATCTCCCCTGCCTCTTTAAAACTTTATACACCGTTTGATCTCTTTTAGTGATCCTCAGAGGGGGAAAACAGGCCCTGGGTCAGTGAACATTCCTATTCTCAGCTGTGCAGCAGGAGGCCAGCACCGTGGAGCAGCAGCAGGGAAGTGAGCAGAGAAGGACAGACAATCACAGGAACATCCTAGAGTCTTCCTGACCAGCCATCCCATTTTTAATGAAGGAAAACCCATGATAATGCGAGTGCCAGTGACAGTGCAGAATGACTCAAGGAGCAGCTTCCACATCTGTTCTGAAGACTAATTGCGTAGCTAGAAAGCTGGCTCTGCCGATAGCACTCTCTGGGGCAGGGCCCTCTCGCTCATCGTCTCTCCTCTTACTCCACTGCGGCTGGGCTAACTGGGGCGCACACGAGTGTCAGAGGTGGAATATAGGAGAAAACACTTCCAAACCCCACAGTACTGGACATTTCTAGGATTTGGGATGTGCTAGCACTGTGTACAGTGCTGACGGCAGGCTTGAAATAATAAAATATAACACTGCTAGCTTTCACAAGCTCTCTTTCTTGGCGGGATCGCACCACAAGTCATCGCTTTATTACCAAGGGAGAGACAGTGCTCTTATAGAGGGCTCCACCAAACCTCTGTATTGGAGGGTGGATGGGGAAACTGAGATGCCTTTATGTAAATAACATTTACAGGATTTAAACAATTTCCTTAGCTTTGCCGCCCATCTGCCCAAGCCCCCAAAGTGCCTGTTGTCTGGGAAGGTCTGTGAAGCTGCCGAGTTAATGGCATGAATCCTTTACGTTGGGGCTTACCACTGAGTGATGAAGTGTACAAACGACTCGGAGAACTCCCCAACCGGAAGAACTGGCGAATCCTGGCATGGGGGGGGGGGGAGAGAAAAGGAAGGCCACATTAAAACCAGGAGGATAAACCCTGTCCACACTGAAAGACGTTAACCTAAAAGCCATGTAAAGCCTGGCAGAGTAGCAGGCAGTGCGTCTGCACCACTGCTCCCAACACGAGCAAGACACAGAGGGGGAGGTGTAAAAAGGACAAGGATAGCCAAGGGGAAGGAAAGAAGGTGGGGAAAGCGTAAATGAGAAATTAATGATTATTTAAGTAACACACAAATGGTCTTGTAATTAAGAAAGAGCTGTGTAATTATTCTTCTTTCGACCTTTGTTTCTTTCCCGTGTTTGCTATTTATTTAGCCCGGTTCCCGGTCCTCCCGTGTGATCTCTGACATGCTGGAGACACGCAGGCCAATTTCATCTCCAGGAGACTGCACCCGATGCTGCTGGGCTCCTCGGCATCAGAAACAGCCTAATCTACCGAGTGTAAGGGTGTCCCGAGGGAAGGACAGAGCCTGAGGGGGCCAAGGAACCAGGAGGCAAAATGAATTTTCACCCACGAGATTGGAACAGAGAGCCCCCCCCGGCTGGGAGTAGCCCGGCTTCCACTCAAATGAAACTTCCCCTTTCATTATTATTATTCTGAATACAAAAGCCAGGAGATGAAGAAGCGGCCATCCCACAGCAGGTGGACTTGGCTGCAGCGTGTGCTCTTCATCTGCTCCCGGAATACTCTGGAAGCTCCTTTTTGTGGGAGATTACCCTAACAGGCAGCTCATTACACCTACCTCCCAACCCCAATGGCACATAACAGAGGCAGCTGCAACTGATTCCAGGCCAATCCATTCTCATTTCCTCCCCACTCCCTGACATTCCTGCACAAAGTACCCTGCAAAGTATGATACATGCACCTATTTAAATTAACAAAGGAATGACTTATTTTAATCTCACTCTACTTTGGAGTGCTCTGGCTGTTCAGCTGAGCAATATATCATTACATACAAACTTTCAGCGCTGCAGGCAAGGAACTCGGAGCTTGCCGTGTTTGGTGAGAGCCAAACCGATTGCTCTAGCACACAAAAGTGTCATTGCAGGAGGCTGCGAGGAAATTGCTTTGATGTAGTTGAGAGCGGGAGAAAAGGGATGAAAGCACCTCTGCTGTCATTACTGGCAGTGGCAGAGAGAGAGAGAATGGGGCGGTTACTAAATATACAGAGAAGAGAGCAGCTCAATTATCAGAAAAATGAGATCTGTAATTACAAGACAGAAAATTAACTAGAACTCTTATTAAGGCCTTTGTTTTCAATTCCAGCCAATGAAAACTGCTTGAAATGCAATTAAATCAAACGTAGCTAAGAGATGTGCATGTAAATGTGAGTGCACATGTATCTCAGTGTGCATGCATGTGTATCACAGGCAGTGTATCTAAAAGTGTGCATCCCTCTATCTGTGTGTGCATCTGAGTGTGTATGTGTATGTATCACTGTCAGGGTATCTAAAAGTGTGCATCCTTCTATCTGTGTGTGCATCTGAGTGTATCACTGTCAGGGTATCTAAAAGTGTGCATCCTTCTATCTGTGTGTGCATCTGAGTGTGCATGCATGTGTATCACTGTCAGGGTATCTAAAAGTGTGCATCCTTCTATCTGTGTGTGCATCTGAGTGTGCATGTGTCACTGTCAGGGTATCTAAAAGTGTGCATCCTTCTATCTGTGTGTGCATCTGAGTGTGTATGTGTATGTATCACTGTCAGGGTATCTAAAAGTGTGCATCCTTCTATCTGTGTGTGCATCTGAGTGTGTATGTGTCACTGTCAGGGTATCTAAAAGTGTGCATCCTTCTATCTGTGTGTGCATCTGAGTGTGTATGTGTCACTGTCAGGGTATCTAAAAGTGTGCATCCTTCTATCTGTGTGTGCATCTGAGTGTGTATGTGTCACTGTCAGGGTATCTAAAAGTGTGCATCCCTCTATCTGTATCTGAGTGTGTATGTATCACTGTGTGGTATCGAAACGTGTGCATCCGAGTATGCATGTCTATGTATCACTGTGTGTGTATCTAAAATTGTGCATTCCTCTATCTGTGCATGTATATGAGTGTGTATGGAGCACTGTGTGTGTATATCTAAAAGGGTATCCCTCTATCTGTGTATGTATCCAAGTATGCATGTGTATGTATCACTGTCAGTATATCTAAAAGTGTGCATCCCTCTGTGTGTGTGAGTGTGTATCTGAGTGTGTATGTATCACTGTGTGTATCTAAAAGTGTACATCTGTGTGTGTATCAATGTGTGTGTATATCTAAAATTGTGTATTCCTCTATCTGTGCGTGTATATGAGTGTGTATGTGTAGTATGTCTCACCGGGTATCTAAAAAGGTGCATCCCTCTATCTGTGTATGTGTGTGTATCTGAGTGTGTATGTGTAGGTATGTATCACTGTGTGTGTATATCTAAAAGTGTGCATCCATCTATGTGTGTGTGCGTATCTGTATATCTCTGCATGTTAGTGCATGTTTATCTAAGTGTGTATGTGTATGTATCACTGTGTGTGTATCTAAAAGTGTGCATCCCTCTAGCCTTCTGAGTGTGTATATGAGTGTGTATGTGTATGTATCACTGTGTGTGCATCCCTCTATGTGCATGTATCTGAGTGTGTGTATCTCTGCACGTGAGTGTATGTGTTTCTGCGTGTGTCTTGTGTGCATTTCAGCATGCCTGCATCTTTGTATGTGTATCTGGATGTGCTCTAAGTTTATGCTCTTCTCTGTAGATGTGTTTATCTTTGTGTGTGTGAGCATCTGTGAATGAGCATTTATGTGTATCCCGGTGTCTGTGTAGCACTGTGTGCGTACCTATGTATGTATATGTGTGCACACATCTGCATGTGTGCCGGGGAGAAGTGTGCAGATGGCATTTACAATTTTAAATTGTTCTGTTAATTACAAATACAACGGTTTCCTTTTCATCAGTTTCCTTTATGAAGTGACTTCATCTTATTTTGGGGGTTACATGATTGCAATTATCAAGCTGCCATGCAGTATTTGAAAGCAAAGGATTACACTTATCTCTAAATATATTAATGATTACTTACGCATCCCTTAGCAGCTGTAAAGTCACATTGTAAGTTATATAAAATAATCAGATTCCATCTCCAGGTGTTGAACAACTGCAAACAGCATCGTGGTAATCACACACTCAGTGTAAGGGAGACCTGCCTTCTGCCCGGGCTACAATCACACACTCAGTGTAAGGGAGACCTGCCTTCTGCCCGAGCTACAATCACACACTCAGTGTAAGGGAGACCTGCCTTCTGCCCGAGCTACAATCACACACTCGGTGTAAGGGAGACCTGCCTTCTGCCCGAGCTACAATCACACACTCAGTGTAAGGGAGACCTGCCTTCTGCCCGAGCTACAATCACACACTCGGTGTAAGGGAGACCTGCCTTCTGCCCGAGCTACAATCACACACTCGGTGTAAGGGAGACCTGCCTTCTGCCCGAGCTACAATCACACACTCAGTGTAAGGGAGACCTGCCTTCTGCCCGGGCTACAATCACACACTCAGTGTAAGGGAGACCTGCCTTCTGCCCGGGCTACAATCACACACTCAGTGTAAGGGAGACCTGCCTTCTGCCCGAGCTACAATCACACACTCAGTGTAAGGGAGACCTGCCTTCTGCCCGAGCTGCAATCACACACTCGGTGTAAGGGATACCTGCCTTCTGCCCGAGCTACAATCACACACTCAGTGTAAGGGAGACCTGCCTTCTGCCCGGGCTGCAATCACACACTCGGTGTAAGGGAGACCTGCCTTCTGCCCGAGCTGCAATCACACACTCAGTGTAAGGGAGACCTGCCTTCTGCCCGAGCTACAATCACACACTCGGTGTAAGGGAGACCTGCCTTCTGCCCGAGCTACAATCACACACTCGGTGTAAGGGAGACCTGCCTTCTGCCCAAGCTACAATCACACACTCGGTGTAAGGGAGACCTGCCTTCTGCCCGAGCTACAATCACACACTCAGTGTAAGGGAGACCTGCCTTCTGCCCGAGCTACAATCACACACTCAGTGTAAGGGAGACCTGCCTTCTGCCCGAGCTACAATCACACACTCAGTGTAAGGGAGACCTGCCTTCTGCCCGAGCTACAATCACACACTCAGTGTAAGGGAGACCTGCCTTCTGCCCAAGCTACAATCACACACTCAGTGTAAGGGAGACCTGCCTTCTGCCCGAGCTACAATCACACACTCGGTGTAAGGGAGACCTGCCTTCTGCCCAAGCTACAATCACACACTCGGTGTAAGGGAGACCTGCCTTCTGCCCAAGCTACAATCACACACTCGGTGTAAGGGAGACCTGCCTTCTGCCCGAGCTACAATCACACACTCGGTGTAAGGGAGACCTGCCTTCTGCCCGAGCTACAATCACACACTCAGTGTAAGGGAGACCTGCCTTCTGCCCGAGCTACAATCACACACTCAGTGTAAGGGAGACCTGCCTTCTGCCCGGGCTACAATCACACACTCGGTGTAAGGGAGACCTGCCTTCTGCCCGAGCTACAATCACACACTCAGTGTAAGGGAGACCTGCCTTCTGCCCGAGCTACAATCACACACTCGGTGTAAGGGAGACCTGCCTTCTGCCCGAGCTACAATCACACACTCAGTGTAAGGGAGACCTGCCTTCTGCCCGAGCTACAATCACACACTCGGTGTAAGGGAGACCTGCCTTCTGCCCAAGCTACAATCACACACTCGGTGTAAGGGAGACCTGCCTTCTGCCCGAGCTACAATCACACACTCGGTGTAAGGGAGACCTGCCTTCTGCCCGAGCTACAATCACACACTCGGTGTAAGGGAGACCTGCCTTCTGCCCGAGCTACAATCACACACTCGGTGTAAGGGAGACCTGCCTTCTGCCCGAGCTGTAATCATACACATTAGAGAGTGGGTCATTTGTCTTTTGGGCCCTAGATCAGATGAACATCTGTGTCTCAGGGAAGTTTTCTCCCACTGTGAGTCAGAAATCATCATCGGTGTGGCTGACATAGATACTAATTCTCCTCCAGGAAATGGCATCAGTGCTGTGCCACTCTAGAATTGGCTGGACATCTGTTTGCATCAAAACCAATGCTATTGATGCATCAATCTGCAGTTTTCTGTGCAAGACCTGCTGGATTTTCCTATGCGGCTTCTCCTCAAAATCTGCCAATGCCTAGACAGATTGTGAGGTGAGGGGGTAGCCACATCTTCCTAGGAGAGACTGATGTGAATCTCGGGACTGCACTGAATCTGAGTTCTCTTCACCAAGGCTGCACCAGAACGTCCCTGCTCCTGCCTTGGTGCATCAGTGAAGACCAATGCTGATCCTTCTTGGACCTTCCTGTTACACATCACTGGTTCCCTTCATCTCCTTAAAGTGGAAGGGGGTAGACCGTGGTCAAACCCCTGGCCCTTCTTGGTGCTCACTGTCGAGGGGGTTCAATGCCCTCCCAATGCCAATGCAACGCCAATAGTCGACGCAGTTCCTGGGCCCTTTGATGTTGATGCCAGATGAGCTGGAATTATGCATTCTGAAGTGCTCTTCCATGAGGTCAAGCTGGAGGTTGATGCCCTCTATGGGATTTTAGTTAAATCCCGGACGAGCCCCCCACGTTGGGCGCCAAAATAAACAGACTCAAGATGGGACATGCCCGGACGTTGTGGTTGAGACCCCTGCCCCCTCCCCAGGCAGAGGACACATCTATTCTGTGGGTCTCACTTGATGACACTAAATCATGATTGATGTCACCTCGATGCACCAGTGCCAGCTGCCGAAAAAGAAAGAACCGAATGAAAAACCTTTCGAGGATGTGACTAAGTGACAAGAAAACAGACCGTGGTGCCTCAGCAAGACGATGAATCCTGCACGTTTGGGAAAGACAAAGATTCATCGACTTGTAGGCTCCACAG
Organism: Rhinatrema bivittatum; assembly: GCF_901001135.1. Lineage (NCBI taxonomy): Eukaryota > Metazoa > Chordata > Amphibia > Gymnophiona > Rhinatrematidae > Rhinatrema > Rhinatrema bivittatum. The sequence continues at coordinate 80,708,586 of NC_042627.1, read as the reverse complement.
AAAAGAAATTTTGAATTTAGATTTCCATGCTGGGCTCCAACTGACGATGGTGCCCATTTGTGAGGACGGACCTCCTGCTTGTTCTGGGAGAACAGCTCCGGGGGGAGGACAGAAGGGGATGAATGTTTGGGGAGGGGGCGATGAGGAGAGAGTATGAAACAGCTGGAGATGGGAGAGAGAGAATGGGGGGGGGGGGAAGTGTGTGAAAGAGTAGGGATGCAGAAGATCAGTGGGCAAAACTAAAAATAGATATTGTAAAGGCATCTAACCTTTCAGTTAGAAAAATAAAGATAGGGAACAGGAAAAAGAGGCCGCTATGGCTTTCTAAAGAAGTGGCTGAAAAGCTAAGGGAAAAAAGGGTCACATTTCATAGACTACAAGAGATCGCAGGAAGAGGAAGCCACCTGGAAAAGGCAGGAGAAGCTGGGAAAGTGGACGAAAAGATAGAAAATGTGGTAAAATTGTGGTGCAAGATTTGTGTTCGGTGATACAGGAATGGTACTGAGAGAATAAGAGGAGGAGGAAGAGGAGACTGACAAGGAAAAGGTTAACTACGTTTTCTCTTCAACGTTCACTGAAGTCAGAGCATTGGAAACAGACACAAATGAGAGAAATGTCAATTTTCAGAAAAGTGCATGTGTGAGGATTTAGCGAAACAAAGTAGATAAAGCAATAGGGACAGATGGGATACACCCGAGGGCATTAAGGGAACTTCAGAGCTCCGCTGGTGACCTTTTCAAGGCTTCTAGGAGGACTGGAGAGGGGCAGATGTGGTTCCTCGTCATAAAAATGGAAGAAAGGAGGAGGCTGGGAACTACAAACCTCTGTGGGGAGCAAACTAATGGAATCCCTGCTAAAACCGAGGATAGGGCAGTTTCTGGACTCCAACGGACTACAAGATCCAAGGCAGCAGGGTTTTCCGGACAAATCCAATCAAGTTCTTTCACTGAGTGACCAGAGAGTTGGATCAAGGGATGGTGCTAGATGTCAGTAAGGCCTTTGGCACAATTCCACATAGGAGACTTACAAATAAACAGAGCATCCTTTGTCATGGGTTCTAAGGCTATTGACTGGATTAGAAACGGGTTGAATGGGAGACGGCAAAGGCTCGTGGTAAATGGAGTTCACTCCAAGGTGAGAGGCAATGGGGTGTGCTGCAGGGATCTGTCCTTGCATTGGTGCTTTTCAACATTTTGTAAGTGATATTTCAGAAGGGGACAGAATGGGGTGAGAAAGGGTGATGGAGAGACTGCCTAAGCTTGCTTGAAAAAGGAAGAATATGAGTAAAAAATGAAATAAAATAATTATGATAAGAGATGATTGAGGAATGAGGGATACAGATACAGTGGGGATGGTAGGATGAAGGAATACAATGAAAAAGCACAAACAAATTAATTAACACAGGATATGCCAAACTAAGAATACTACATCGACTGAAACCTTTACTAACATTCCAGGACTTCCGCTCTGTTTTACAAACACTAATATTCTCAAATATAGATTACTGCAACTATTACTAGGCCAACCTTTAGAACTTCTAAAACTACTACAGTTACTGCAAAACGAATCAGCCAGACTCTTACTAGAGGCAAGGAAATTTGACCACATTACCCCCTCGCTGATAGCACTGCACCGGCTTCCTGCTCAATCCAGAACTCATTGTAAAGTAATAACTCTAATTTTTAATATCATCAACAACATTAACCCCTGCTTAACAGGAGTGAGACTTCAACCATACACTCCGCAGCGAGCCCTAAGGTCGCAAAACAAAGGACTTCTAAATGTACCTACAACACAGAGTATACATCTAACACAAATAAGAGACCGAATGTTTTCCATAGTGGGCCCCAAGCTGTGGAACTCTCTTCCAGAGACATTAAGTACGATAACAGAAAGAAAGAGTTTCAAATGTGAGCTCTTCAGAAATGCATATGATTTAACTTAAAATATCAATATGCCAATATCTTCACTATCAAAAATCATAGATAATGTTAGTAGAATGAGCAATAAGTAATGAAAAGATGCAACGTGCAACATGGCAACTCACTGATAAATACGTGAAGGACAATGAAATAGAAATTATGGATATCAAACCACTATCATAGCCCCCCTAGTAAACATGTACTTGATGTTGATGTATTGACCTAAAATATGTATTTGCTGTTGTGGTAACCTAGAATATGAATGTTGACCAAGCATATGAACGATGACCCAGAATATGAATGTTGACTTTTAAAACAGTTATGATCTTTTTTTGGAACGATGGTATATAAACCGCCTACATAAATAAATAAATAAATAAAATAAAATCATCTTGAGAAAAGCATTATCATGTGTGCTGGGATATGATTGGTCCATGTACTATATGCAATTCTTCTAAAAAGCCAATAATTATAAAGTAGGGAAGGAGACCTTCATGAAGTTTAATGAAGTCAAGTGCAAAGGGATGCTCTTAGGGAAGAGTAACCCAAATTATAGCTACATAGAAACATAGAAATGACGGCAGAAGAAGACCAAATGGCCCATCTAGTCTGCCCAGTAAGCTTCACACATATTTTCTCTCATACTTATCTGTTTCTCTTAGCTCTTGGTTCTATTTCCCTTCCACCCCCACCTTTAATGTAGAGAGCAGTGATGGAGCTGCATCCAAGTGAAATATCTAGCTTGATTCGTTAGGGGTAGTAGGGGTAGTAGCCGCCGCAATAAGCAAGCTGCACCCATGCTTATTTGTTTTACCCAGACTATGTTATTAGCCCTTATTGGTTGTTTTTCTTCTCCCATGCCGTTGAAGCAGAGAGCCATGCTGGATGTGCATCGAAAGTGAAGTATCAGGCACATTTGGTTTGGGGTAGTAACCGCCGTAACAAGCCAGCTACTCCCCGCTTTGTGAGTGCGAACCCTCTTTTCTTCTCCCCTGCCGTTGAATCAGAGAACTTTGCTGTATATGCATTGAAAGTGAAGTATCAGGCTTATTTGATTTGGGGTAGTAACCGCCGTAACAAGCCAGCTACTCCCCTCTTTGTGAGTGTGAATCCTTTTTTCCACATTTCCTCTTGCTGTTGAGGCTTAGAGCGATGTTGGAGTCACAGTAAGCCTGTGTATGTTTATTTAATAAGGGTATTGACTCCAGGCAGTAGCCATCATTCTGGCGAGTCACCCACTCTTCATTGGCAGCCTCTTGACTTTATGGATCCACAGTGTTTATCCCACGCCCCTTTGAAGTCCTTCACAGTTCTGGTCTTCACCACATCCTCCAGAAGGGCATTCCAGGCATCCACCACCCTCTCCGTGAAGAAATACTTCCTGACATTGGTTCTGAATCTTCCTCCCTGGAGCTTCAAATCGTGACCCCTGGTTCTGCTGATTTTTTTCCTTCGGAAAAGGTTTGTCGTTGTCTTTTGATCATTAACACCTTTCAAGTATCTGAAAGTCTGTATCATATCACCTCTGCTCCTCCTTTCCTCCAGGGTGTACATATTTAGATTCTTCAATCTCTCCTCGTACGTCATCCGATGAAGATCCTCCACCTTCCTGGTCGCCCTGGTTCCACGTTAGGAGTCACCATTCAGGAAAAGGTTCGAGGTGTCATCATTGAAAATACTCCAAAACCTTCTGTTCAATGTCCAGCAGCAGCCAAGAAAGCAAATAGCATCATGGGAATTATTAGGAAAGGAATGGAGAATAAACAGAGAATATCATAATGCGACATCTTCTTGAGTATTGTATTCAGTTCTGGTCACCATATCTCAAAAAAGATATAGCAGAATTAAAGGTTTGGACAAGTTCCTGGAGGAAAAGCCCATTAACCATTATTAAGGTAGAGTTGGAGAAATCCACTGCTTATTATTCTTGGGATAAGCAGCTTGGAATCTGTCTACTCCATGGGATTCTGCCAGGTACTTGTGACCTGGATTGACCACTGTTGGAAACAGGATATTGGGCTTGATGGACCTTTGGTCTGACCCAGCATGGCAAATCTTATGTTCTTTTGAGCATAGCAGAGAAAACTCAAAGTAACACTGAAGCTCATGCCATCGGCTGGACATAACTTGAGTGTTTGGGTACAGCTTTTCAAGCGAGTTTGATTTAAAGATAAGTTAACCCTTTATCACTTTTATAACACTTGTTTTTGTGTGCTTTATCACTTGCAGTAAAAAAAATTTTTCGAAAAAAAGTGGTCATTAGAATATGTTGAGTCCGATGATTATATCTGTCATTGCTTATGAGCGTGGAGAGTAACTTTTGAGTCCAAAGTTACAATGGTACTTTGAGTTTGCTCTGCTATGCTCAATAAAGGTCTCCTTCTCTACTTTATAATTGTCAGCTGTTATATTTGGTTACCTCCAACCTCTGAGGTTCATATATTTTTCTTGAGTATGTGAAACTCTTGCCATGTAATCCTAGGACTAGGGGACACTCCATGAAACTAGCACATTTAAAACAAATTATAGGAATTATTTTGTCACTCAGCGCACAGTCAAGCTGTGTAATCTGTTATCAGAGAGTGTGATCAAGGCAAAGTATGGGGCCGATGCAATATCTGCGTGGGAAAAGTGAGCACCCACTCGTCTAATGCACTCCCATCTACCTCTCCCAGGCGCAACTCAGTAGGCAAATGAGCCGCTGCGTAAAAAGAGGGCACTAAAGGAAATTGTGTGACCCTAGTGCCTCCTTGGGTTAGCAATATGGACACTTGTAAATTGAGCATCCGTTTTCCTAACCTGACCGCCGTCAAGACATTTATTTTTTTTAGTTTTTTTTTTCACTATGCTGCTTTCTTTGGTTTCTCCAACTTAATATTGCCACGATATTAAGTCGGAGGAAGCACAGAAAAGCAATATTCTCTGCTTTTTAGTTCAACTTTTGGGGCTCCTCAAAACAATGTCAGCTCCAGGACTGGCGTTCATTTTTGAGGGTTAAAATGTGAGCGTCGGGCGCACATTATTTTTTACTTTGGGGGTAATAGCCTCATCAACAAGGCATTTACATGTGATGAGTGTTATTAGCTATGCCTTGGTTTGGACACACATTTTGGATGCACTCATCCCCTTATTGTATCAGGGGTTATGGACACACATCCAAAACGTGCATCCAGCTGCAGGTTAATCTGAGTGCATGGTATTGCATTGGCCTCATAGTGTGCTACAAAAGATGACCGGACAAGTTCCTGAAGGAAAAGTCCATAAACAGTTATTAGCCAGGTAGGCTTGGGAAAGACAGCATTATCTCTGGGAGTGAGATATAAGACATAGATCAACTATTGGGGATCTGCCGGGTGCCTGTGACCTTGACTGGCCACTGTCAGAGATAAGACGCTGAGCTCGATGGACCTTGGTCTGACCCAGCATGTCACTTCTCATGTTCTTATGAACAGTCACAGAGTTACCTAAGAGAGGTGCCAGTACAGTCAGAGCAACTGGAGGTGCAACATATGTGGATAAAAGCAATGTAAAGACAGACCAGAACCCAAATTAAAGAGAAAAGGCGGGTGAGATACTAGAAGATGGAGAAGCTGGTGGTTGAGTTCCTGGCATATGTAGAAATGGATATGCATGCAGGAGTTCAGGACAGAGAAAGCTATCTAAGATAATCCTGACACCCAAAGTACAAAGCATGATAAATAAGATCAATAAACCTGTACTATGCATAAAGGGACCATCAATTGATATCACAGAATAAATCAGATACAATATTGTGCACTGAAAATCATTCTGAAAGAGTCCTATTAACAAGAACACAAGGCCAGAAGAACAGAAAAAAAGATATCAACTCAACCTTGGAAAAAATCATACAGAGGAAATAATTAAATCACCGAGAGAAGAGTAGCTCAAAGGATTGAGGATGCCAAAAATAAAAATCCAAAACATTAGGCTGAAACATTCTGTAGTAACAGGGGAAGATCTTAAATTCATCTATTCAAATAAACTGAAAATAACAGCAGAAAACAGAAACGAGAGGCACTAAGCAAGAACTAATTATAGACCCCGAGGAAGTTCTATTTTCAGGTCCATATTCAATCCTCATTAAATTAACCATTTGCTTTATCTATAGTAGTCAATGGTCTACTAAAACCTTCCATGGCTGGCAATCATAATGAAGTATTAGATTGCCAGACTTTTGCTCACATCTGTAGAGATAAAGTTGAGAACTGTATCGGCCCATCTTCTTTATTGAGTCTTTCGGAATGTCCGATGGTGTCAGATATTGACCCTGTTACCTGGACTGAGTTTCAAAATGTATCTAAAAACAAAAATTGAAATACTGAAGTCGAAGTTAAAAGAATCGAGTTGATCACTTAATGTTTGCCCATTTTGGGTCTAAAGGACATCGCTGCAGACATATTAAAACATGTGGTGAACCTCTCTTTACTAAAGGGGCAAGTCCCTGACCTTTTAAAGCGGGCCATAGTTTGGCCTGTTCTGAAGAGACAAGCATTTGCAGCCTATGCCAGGACTATTTCCAGCCTTTGCACCATGGGGAAAGTTGTAGAGAAGACCATTTTGACTCAAGTGGATGAATTTTTGGATAATCACAAAATATTAAGTCCTCATCAGAGTGGCTTTAAGCCTGGACATAGTACAGAGACTATTGTTGTCTCTCTGTGATGCTTTTTTTGAAAGAAATAGATCAAGAGGGAACAGTTATATTGCTCCTCCTTGGCATATCAGCTGCATGTGATATTGTGAGTCATTCTATTTTACTTGCTCCTCCTTGGCATATCAGCTGCATGTGATATTGTGAGTCATTCTATTTTACTTGCTCCTCCTTGGCATATCAGCTGCATGCGATATTGAGTCATTCTATTTTACTTGCTCCTCCTTGGCATATCAGCTGCATGTGATATTGTGAGTCATTCTATTTTACTTGCTCCTCCTTGGCATATCAGCTGCATGTGATATTGTGAGTCATTCTATTTTACTAGCTCCTCCTTGGCATATCAGCTGCATGTGATATTGTGAGTCATTCTATTTTACTTGCTCCTCCTTGGCATATCAGCTGCATGTGATATTGTGAGTCATTCTATTTTACTTGCTCCTCCTTGGCATATCAGCTGCATGTGATATTGTGAGTCATTCTTCGGTATTTTACTTGCTCCTCCTTGGCATATCAGCTGCATGCGATATTGAGTCATTCTATTTTACTTGCTCCTCCTTGGCATATCAGCTGCATGTGATATTGTGAGTCATTCTATTTTACTTGCTCCTCCTTGGCATATCAGCTGCATGTGATATTGTGAGTCATTCTATTTTACTTGCTCCTCCTTGGCATATCAGCTGCATGTGATATTGTGAGTCATTCTTCGGTATTTTACTTGCTCCTCCTTGGCATATCAGCTGCATGTGATATTGTGAGTCATTCTATTTTACTTGCTCCTCCTTGGCATATCAGCTGCATGTGATATTGTGAGTCATTCTATTTTACTAGCTCCTCCTTGGCATATCAGCTGCATGTGATATTGTGAGTCATTCTATTTTACTTGCTCCTCCTTGGCATATCAGCTGCATGTGATATTGTGAGTCATTCTATTTTACTTGCTCCTCCTTGGCATATCAGCTGCATGTGATATTGTGAGTCATTCTATTTTACTTGCTCCTCCTTGGCATATCAGCTGCATGTGATATTGTGAGTCATTCTATTTTACTTGCTCTTCCTTGGCATATCAGCTGCATGTGATATTGTGAGTCGTTCTATTTTACTTAGTCATTTATTTGCCCTTGGTATTGGGCGTGGTTTGTCCATCAGTGGTTCACTTTGTTTCTTTCTTGTCAGCTACAAGTGCAAGTGGGGCAAAAGATGTCCATTTAGTGGGATATTGAGACAGGGGTTCCACAGGGATCTGCCTTATCCTCATTCCCGTTTAACATTTACCTCCAGCCTCTTTACAGATTAGTGGATAACCTTGGATTATTTTATAAAGTTTATGCAGATGATATACAGTTATAGTTCCCAGTTGAAAATAACCTGGTGGTGATGGTAAATTTCATCACTCAGTCTTTAACAGAAATTAATAACTGGATAAGGAAGAACAGATTATCCCTCAATCCAGACAAGACAGAAGCTATGTGGGTTAGTAATCATCTTCTGCCAGAGGATTCGTTGGCGCCAACCCTTGAACATTTTCCGTAATATATATTCATGTCACGATGTAAACCGCTGTGATCTTCATTTGGAATGACGGTATATAAAAAGGCAAAATAAATGATTAAATAAATAAATATAATAATCTTTTCTGACAGTATTTAGGATTTAGGGGTGTGTACTGACTCACAGTTATCATTAATGGAAAAGTAAGTGCTTTTTCAAACTGAGGTTACTACTGGCTGTTAGAAACGCCGGCCGTAGCGCCCCGCAGCCGGGTGTCATGGCCACCGGCTGCGGCGGGCCGCAACCGGGGTCGGGCTGGCGGCCATGGCAATAAACTAAATCACAAAGAGCATCGGGGGCTCCTGCAGTGGCAGGCAGTCCTCTGTCTTAACTTCTTTGTGGCTTCTGCTGCTGCCTAATCGACCGCATAGGTTCGGCGGTCTGACTCCTCCCCCTCAGCCTCCTAGGAGCCGTGCGCGCGGCTGAAGAGAGAATTTAAAGGAGCCATGACAGGAAATTGCCATAGCTCCCCTGGGGACTCCTCCTTCCAGTTCTGGTATATAAGGGAAGGTCTGATAATCAGACCTTGCCTTGGTATTGAGGCTGTGCTTGGTTCCTGTGTCGGTGTTCCGGATCCACTCTTTGCCCCGCTTCTGCTCTTCTCCTCATGGGACTGATTCTTTGGCTCCTGACCCTTGGACCGGTGGTGGTGATCTTCTGGTATTGACTTGGACTGGCTCTGGACCCTTCTCCTTCTTTGCTCCTGGATTGGCTTCGGACCATTCTCCCGTCTGTTCTTGGACCAGCTCTCGACCTCTCTCAGGACTTCGACCCTTGGACTGAATTGGGACTATCTTTCAATGTGTACTCCCGGACTGATCACAACCTGCTGGAGGTGCCAGCCATCTGGAACCCACGACCTGCAGGAGGCGCCTGCATCCAGACCATCTTCATTCTTCAGGGAGTCTCCTAAGTCCCAGCGGCTGTGTCCCTATGGGCTCCTCCTGAGGGGGATCACGAGCTTCCAGGGTGAAGCCTTCATCTCAACATCTTCAACAGGCCTTGCCATCCGACGGTAGAGAACGACGAGGGTTAACTTCCTTCTCGGCAGCGCTGACTCTACTTCGGAACAGGGGTCCACTCTCCGATTCATAACACTGGCAGCAGAGGATTTTCGGACCGTTATCCAGGTCTTTGTCCTTACCACCCTCAATTACTGTAATTCCCTATAAGTTGGCCTTTCAGGATGTCCATTTAGACTCATACAATTGATCAAAGTAAGTGGTGGATGTGCTCTTCCACATCCAGGAGTGGTTGTCATGTTCAATAGTAGATAGGAAAGGCCTCAGTGTTTTGAATGCAGTCAAGAATATACTTCACTACACTATGTAGAACTGGTGGATAGATATGCGAGCAGAAAGCATTTCACTTTGAAAAACCTACTTGCCAAAGTTATCTAGAAGTTTGGGGTCTCTTCCTGGAGGAGAATTTGAGTGAATTCATGTCTTCTTTGCCTTTTTCATAGCAGACTCATCATCTAGTACAGACTGTTGAGGCAGCTGGATGACACCAAAATCTGGTTATTGCAGGGCTCTGTATTTGAGCTAAAATGAGCATTTCCCACGTTCTCATCCGTTGAAAGAAGAGGATGTTGTAAATTGGAAGGGCTGCTGGTTCAGCTGGAGTATCCACTATCCGAAGAAGACCAAGGAGCTCAGAATGGGGGTCTTTGTAGATATGGACACCCAATACTGTATCAATCTTTTCCTAAACTTAGAATAGGTGAGATCCTCTGGTGGCAAGATGTGGTCTGGAGAATCCGGAAGTGGGTCGGAGGGTATGCCAGTAGAGTCTTCATCTAAGCCTAAGGTACTAGCTCACTTATTCAGGACTCCAATGATGAAGAGGGAGAACCGGAAGGGGCTTCTGATTGACTCCAAGAAGGAGCAGCCTGGTCCATCACCTCTGACCTAATGGATTCTGCTATGATAAACTATAAAGAACCTCTAATCAAGGGTTCCGATGATGAGTTCACCCCCTACAGGCAAAATCGGGACTCTGGTCTTTGGTATCGCCATAGTGATAGTGGAAAGAAGAGGCTGGAACATTCCTTCCATCTACTTGGTCTGAAAGGTAAAGACATTCTTCATCAATTCTGTGATTTGGTTGAGCGACTGTATGTGTTCTCTGGCCTGGCATAGGTGGTAGGACATCCTCTTCTGAGACCAGGATAGGCTCCTGCACTAAAATGGGTGATCTGTTGGAGGTGAGCAGCACTATAGAGGATACCAGTTCTGCACTCTCCAGGCAAAGTCCTTCTGCCACAAGTCTAGGCAGGGTGAGTACCTTGGTTATTGGAGGGGCAGAGGCAAACTGACCCATTTTCCTGCAGATTTAAGATGTAGAGATGTGTTGGCAAAGCAGCTTGATAAAGTAAAGCCTCAGAGGGATGCATTGTTAGCTTCGATGGGATAGAATGCTTAGACACCTTAGATAACTTGGCATGTTTCATCGGGTGTCTGGAGACGTGAATCGAGGAATCCAGTGCAGGACAATGATATTGAATCAGTTGTGTTGGAGCTGCACTTTGTGTTCTTGCATTGTGGGATCGTGTGAGAGAGTAGGGGTAAGCAAACTTTGAGCCATGGCCCCCTTTCCACCCTTACAATTTGTTGGCCCCCCCAAAGGTGGGTTACATCATATACACATATGTATGTAGATACTTCAGATAACCTGAGCCCTATACAGACAAAAATAGTCCAAAATGAACAGAATATCTCTAAACAAAAGAAACCAAGGGTTCCACTCTTACCCGCACTCTGCTCCAGAGTTCCACTCTTACCCGCACTCTGCTCCAGAGTTCCACTCTTACCCGCACTCTGCTCCAGAGTTCCACTCTTACCCGCACTCTGTTTCTTAGTTCCACTCTTACCTGCACTCTGCTCCAGAGTTCCACTCTTACCCGCACTCTGCTCCAGAGTTCCACTCTTACCCGCACTCTGCTCCAGAGTTCCACTCTTACCCGCACTCTGCTCCAGAGTTCCACTCTTACCCGCACTCTGCTCCAGAGTTCCACTCTTACCCGCACTCTGCTCCAGAGTTCCACTCTTACCCGCACTCTGTTCCAGAGTTCCACTCTTACCCGCACTCTGTTCCAGAGTTCCACTCTTACCCGCACTCTGTTTCTTAGTTCCACTCTTACCCGCACTCTGTTCCAGAGTTCCACTCTTACCCGCACTCTGTTCCAGAGTTCCACTCTTACCCGCACTCTGTTTCTTAGTTCCACTCTTACCTGCACTCTGCTCCAGAGTTCCACTCTTACCCGCACTCTGTTTCTTAGTTCCACTCTTACCCGCACTCTGCTCCAGAGTTCCACTCTTACCCGCACTCTGCTCCAGAGTTCCACTCTTACCCGCACTCTGTTCCAGAGTTCCACTCTTACCCGCACTCTGTTTCTTAGTTCCACTCTTACCTGCACTCTGTTTCTTAGTTCCACTCTTACCTGCACTCTGCTCCAGAGTTCCACTCTTACCCGCACTCTGCTCCAGAGTTCCAGCCTTGCCTGCACTCTGCTCCAGAGTTCCACTCTTACCCGCACTCTGCTCCAGAGTTCCACTCTTACCCGCACGCTGTTCCAGAGTTCCACTCTTACCCGCACTCTGCTCCAGAGTTCCAGCCTTGCCCGCACTCTGCTCCAGAGTTCCACTCTTACCCGCACTCTGCTCCAGAGTTCCACTCTTACCCGCACTCTGCTCCAGAGTTCCACTCTTACCCGCACTCTGCTCCAGAGTTCCACTCTTACCCGCACTCTGCTCCAGAGTTCCACTCTTACCCGCACTCTGTTTCTTAGTTCCACTCTTACCCGCACTCTGCTCCAGAGTTCCACTCTTACCCGCACTCTGCTCCAGAGTTCCACTCTTACCCGCACTCTGTTTCTTAGTTCCACTCTTACCCGCACTCTGCTCCAGAGTTCCACTCTTACCCGCACTCTGCTCCAGAGTTCCACTCTTACCCGCACTCTGCTCCAGAGTTCCACTCTTACCCGCACTCTGTTTCTTAGTTCCACTCTTACCCGCACTCTGCTCCAGAGTTCCACTCTTACCCGCACTCTGTTCCAGAGTTCCACTCTTACCCGCACTCTGCTCCAGAGTTCCACTCTTACCCGCACTCTGTTTCTTAGTTCCACTCTTACCCGCACTCTGCTCCAGAGTTCCACTCTTACCCGCACTCTGTTTCTTAGTTCCACTCTTACCCGCACTCTGTTCCAGAGTTCCACTCTTACCCGCACTCTGTTTCTTAGTTCCACTCTTACCCGCACTCTGCTCCAGAGTTCCACTCTTACCCGCACTCTGTTCCAGAGTTCCACTCTTACCCGCACTCTGTTCCAGAGTTCCACTCTTACCCGCACTCTGTTTCTTAGTTCCACTCTTACCCGCACTCTGCTCCAGAGTTCCACTCTTACCCGCACTCTGCTCCAGAGTTCCACTCTTACCCGCACTCTGCTCCAGAGTTCCACTCTTACCCGCACTCTGCTCCAGAGTTCCACTCTTACCCGCACTCTGCTCCAGAGTTCCACTCTTACCCGCACTCTGCTCCAGAGTTCCACTCTTACCCGCACTCTGCTCCAGAGTTCCACTCTTACCTGCACTCTGTTTCTTAGTTCCACTCTTACCCGCACTCTGTTCCAGAGTTCCACTCTTACCCGCACTCTGCTCCAGAGTTCCACTCTTACCCGCACTCTGCTCCAGAGTTCCACTCTTACCCGCACTCTGCTCCAGAGTTCCACTCTTACCCGCACTCTGTTCCAGAGTTCTAGCCTTGCCCGCACTCTGTTTCTTAGTTCCACTCTTACCCGCACTCTGCTCCAGAGTTCCACTCTTACCCGCACTCTGCTCCAGAGTTCCACTCTTACCCGCACTGTGCTCCAGAGTTCCACTCTTACCCGCACTCTGCTCCAGAGTTTCACTCTTACCCGCACTCTGCTCCAGAGTTCCACTCTTACCCGCACTCTGCTCCAGAGTTCCACTCTTACCCGCACTGTGCTCCAGAGTTCCACTCTTACCCGCACTCTGCTCCAGAGTTCCACTCTTACCCGCACTCTGCTCCAGAGTTCCACTCTTACCCGCACTGTGCTCCAGAGTTCCACTCTTACCCGCACTCTGCTCCAGAGTTCCACTCTTACCCGCACTCTGCTCCAGAGTTCCACTCTTACCCGCACTCTGCTCCAGAGTTCCACTCTTACCCGCACTCTGTTCCAGAGTTCCAGCCTTGCCCGCACTCTGCTCCAGAGTTCCACTCTTACCCGCACTCTGCTCCAGAGTTCCACTCTTACCCGCACTGTGCTCCAGAGTTCCACTCTTACCCGCACTCTGCTCCAGAGTTTCACTCTTACCCGCACTGTGCTCCAGAGTTCCACTCTTACCCGCACTGTGCTCCAGAGTTCCACTCTTACCCGCACTGTGCTCCAGAGTTCCACTCTTACCCGCACTCTGCTCCAGAGTTCCACTCTTACCCGCACTCTGCTCCAGAGTTCCACTCTTACCCGCACTCTGCTCCAGAGTTCCACTCTTACCCGCACTCTGCTCCAGAGTTCCACTCTTACCCGCACTCTGCTCCAGAGTTCCACTCTTACCCGCACTCTGCTCCAGAGTTCCACTCTTACCCGCACTCTGTTTCTTAGTTCCACTCTTACCTGCACTCTGCTCCAGAGTTCCACTCTTACCCGCACTCTGTTCCAGAGTTCCACTCTTACCCGCACTCTGCTCCAGAGTTCCACTCTTACCCGCACTCTGTTCCAGAGTTCCACTCTTACCCGCACTCTGTTCCAGAGTTCCACTCTTACCCGCACTCTGCTCCAGAGTTCCACTCTTACCCGCACTCTGTTCCAATGCAAGCCCTGGTTCCAGCATTGCCTGCACTCTGTACCTGATAGTCCAAGCCTTGCTCTGCCTTCCTGGACTATCTGAGCTTTGCTCTAGCCTCATCATGTTGTCCCACACCATTCTGGAGGTGGTGCCCCCTATGCTCCACCTGAACCGAAGCCACAATAAATTGGTTCATAGGAGTAGAAAGTTTCTGGTTAGAGGGCCAGAGCTTTGAAACTCAGTCCCTCGGAAAGTGAGATTGGAAACAAATTATCTGGATTTTAGAAAGAAGGTAAAAGTGTGGTTATTTTAATTAGGTCTTGGGGTTGATTGATAATTTCTGCTAGGATTAGTAGAATTGACATTGACTGTAGTTGATTATGATATTTTTATGTTTTATTTGTTTTATTTATATTGTACACTGCTTTGAACAGACTTGCTCTGCTTTAGCGGTATTAAAAAACTGAGAAATAAATAAAATAAATAAACTGATGAGGGTGTGATTTGTGTTGATGTGTATGTGTGTGGCTGGCTCATTGTTTTGCATGTAGGATTTTATTGCATTTAGTACGCTTGTTCATTTGTTTTTATAATTAATTGCACAACTATTTGTAGATAAATTATATTGTATAAAAAAATTCATATATTTATATATACACACATATATTTATGGATTGTATAAAAGTATTCAGTGATTACTACATTTTTGTAAAATCTAATATTTAAATATTCATATAGGAGTAATAAAAAATTGATGTGCAAAACAAACCCACTTGGAGACAACTGCCCTGTGATCTTCTGCCAAAGGAGTTACAAAGAAAACAAAGGTGATCGATCCTCTACAATTAAGGGGAAATAGATTTGAGCACCTTCAAAGGAAGGGATTCGTTACTGAAAGAGCAGTAAAATTATGTGGAACTCCTTAGATGGACAGCATAAAATGTGAGAAAAAAAGAAAGCGACAGATAGACAGACAGAGGCTGAATTGGATAAAAGATATCAGTCGGGTTGATGCGGGTGCGCTTTTCCACCACCCCCTGGATTATCCCATTGACAGAGCTTTGAAGTCATCAGGAGAAGGTGACATTTTTTTCAGCTGAAAGCAGTTGTGTAACGATGCAACTTATATCCTGTCAATGAAAGTGGAATTTCCCTTTCCAGAATAAGTGAAGGTGGTAGGCTCTCTCAGTTTGAGAAAGTAAATTACAAAAGTCCCACGACTCAAGAAATAATTGTGATAGAGTCAATGACAATGAGATTGCCATTAATGCTCAGAAGTATGAGAAGCTCACTCCAAGACCTTAATCCCAACCCTTCCCTCAACATAACAGAAAGCACATCTGGCTTAACACACCCCAAGACCAATGACAATTACAGGGGAGAGGACGGGAGTGCTGTGGAGGCAGTGCCCACAGATGCCAGAGGGAGGAAGAGCTGGTCTTCAGCGCCTCCTGATGGTCGTTTGAGATTGCAGCAATACTCCCAATAGTCAAATGTTGCAAGGAGGAAGAGAGAGGGTGAAAAGCCCCTTCAGGGCACATACTAGACAGGGAAAGGGTTGCATAAGGGTGGGAAAGTCATAGATTATTTATAAGGGAGGACAGTGGAAGCTATAGAAGGAAAAAGGGTGAAAATAAATTACTAGCTGGAAAGATAGAGAATGTTCAGTATTTATTCTTGTATTTTTCTCTAATTGTTTGTGACTGCTAGGGTTAAATCGAGTTCCCATGCCACACTGTGACAAAAACTCAAGGTGTGCAGAGCAGGCAGATGTGCTAAACATTTGTTATGCTGACATTCTGCATTTTCCAATATTGCACGGGCTGAGGGTGGCTCCATTATTCACAGCCGTTCATAACAGGGAGGGTGGCTCTGCTCCTCCCCTCTGGAGTTAACAGGTCATCACTCCCAAATAAATAATTCATGGTCAAGCCATGTGATCCTGTCACTCTGTGGGCACCATTAGGGCTGGAGGCTATTGCATTACACATCACACCGGCAGGAGTTGGTTTAAGCGAGGAGCCGGGGACTCAGGAATTCTCGCAGGTCTCAGGAACTACCTTGGTCAGCTTGAATTTCCAAACAACCCTGGCGCATTCACAGCTGAAGTACAGAGAAGGGCAAGGAGGAGGGAGAGGGGGGAAAAAGTTTGAGTGATGCTTTTTCCTTGTGACTAATGAACAGTTCAGGAGGGTCAACCTATTACAAGCACAACTGTTTAATTATTAATTACACACAATCTATGAGCAAAAGGGATAAGCACAGAATGCTTAATGCTAGGTAACTCCACCCGGACCCTCTGCTGCCATTCTCTTATTACGGCTCATCAGCATGGTGCACAGGCAAAAAACACATTGCTAGGACGTGGACCACAGCGCCAGACGCTTCTCTGGTAAGCACGTCCCTTGGTAGAAATGTGGCTGTGAACAAACACAGCTAAGCCCCATTTATTCTGAGTAACCGATACAAAAATATTTTGTCCTGAAATGTGCATTCTTCTTTCTGGATATGTCCTCAAAGAAAGGCCTCACTCTTTAATCCTTCCCATCATGCTCTTGAATGGGAGCCATCAAGCATGGAACCTCTCTTTTCTGGTTTCCATTCTCCTGTCTCCTTAGTCATTCTCATCCTGGTCTCATTAGGGAATCATCATCCAATTCCACCTTGCTCTCATCAGGAAACCAGCATTCATGGCCTCGCTTCTTTCTCTTGTCTATTGGACACATCAGGAAGCCAGCATTCATGGCCTCACTTTTTTCTCTTGCCCACTGGACTCATCAAGAAGCCAGCATTCATGGCCTCACTCCTTACTCTTCCAATTGGATTAATCAGGAAGCCAGCATTCATGGCCTTGCTCCTCACTCTTGTCCACTGGACTCATCAGGAAGCCAGCATTCATGGCCTTGCTCCTCACTCTTGTCCACTGGACTCATCAGGAAGCCAGCATTCATGGCCTTGCTCCTCACTCTTGTCCACTGGACTCATCAGGAAGCCAGCATTCATGGCCTTGCTCCTCACTCTTGTCCACTGGACTCATCAGGAAGCCAGCATTCATGGCCTCACTTTTTTCTCTTGCCCACTGGACTCATCAAGAAGCCAGCATTCATGGCCTCGCTTCTTTCTCTTGTCCACTGGACTCATCAGGAAGCCAGCATTCATGGCCTTGCTCCTCACTCTTGTCCACTGGACTAATCAGGAAGCCAATATGCACAACTTCTCTCTGTGCTCCTTCCCACTGGGCTCTAATCTGTTGCATTGTGAGTTCCACCATTATGCCTATTCTCACCGACTTCTCCTGTTTCTATTAGTGCAGATGTTCCCAATTTTTCCACTCAATTATCGGGTTTTGTTTGTGTTCAGATTGATTTGAGTTTGTATTTTATGTTTAGTTTTACTGTAAACTGCCTGATTAAACTGCTTTTACAGTCGCTATATTAAATTCAATAAATAATAATAATAAACCATTTATAAGCAGGAACAGTATCACATGAAGCACCACAAAATAAAATGACTTCAGAAACCAAATCCGAATGTGATGTCTGTAAACCTGGCCACTACTTATCCTTGGTTATAAGCAAGAATTGTTGGATCTATTTACTGAAATCCAGCCAGATACCTGTGACCTGGATTGGTCACTGTCAGAGACAGGGTACTGGGCTTAATGGATCTTTGGTCTGACCTAGTATGGCAAATCTTTTGTAAGTGTACAAAGTGAAGGAAAATAAATAAAGATAAAACATAACATCAAAGAAAGGAGATACAATAAAATAATAAAACAGAAAACTGTCAATATTATCAGTGATGGGGACCACTTGACAACATTGATCATAATCTAATCAAATTTAATATAATCACTGAAGAGACCATAAGAAGATGCCATACTGGGTCAGACCAAAGGTCCATCAAGCCCAGCATCCTGTTTCCAACAGTGGCCAATTCAGGTCATACCTGGCAAGTACCCAAAAACTAAGTCTATTCCATGTTACTGTTGCTAATAATAGCAGTGGCTATTTTCTAAGTCAACTTAATTAATAGCAGGTAATGGACTTCTCCTCCAAGAACTTATCCAATCCTTTTTTAAACACAGCTATACTAACTGCACTAACCACATCCTCTGGCAACAAATTCCAGAGTTTAATTGTGCGTTGAGTAAAAAAGAACTTTCTCCAATTAGTTTTAAATGTGCCCCATGCTAACTTCATGGAGTGCCCCCTAGTCTTTCTACTATCCGAAAGAGTAAATAACCGATTCACATCTACCCGTTCTAGACCTCTCATGATTTTAAACATCTCTATCATATCCCCTCTCAGCCGTCAAGGAAATCAAGGAAAACCACTGCAGTAGCATTTAACTTTAAACAGGGAGACTATGAGAAAATGAGGAAATTAGTTAGAAAACAACTAAAAGGAGCAGTTATAAAGGCTAAAAGTTTGCATGAGGCATGGATGCTGTTTAAAAACATTATCTTGGAAGCCCAGACTAGATGTATTCCATGCATTACAAAAGGTGGAAAGAAGACCAAATGACTACCAGCATGATGGTTAAATGGTGAGATGAAAGAAGCTATTAAAGTCAAAATAACATCTTTCATAAAGTAGAAATGAAAAAAGGAAAGTGAATTAGCTCTGGCAAGTTAAATCTAAAGCATTAATAAGGCAGCAGAGGTTGGACAGCTAGATGAACAAGAGATAAAAGGGAGGACAAGGCCATAATAGAACTAAATGAAATCTTTGCTTTGAAGGGTATTGGGGAGATACCCACACCACACACAATCTTTAAGGATAGTGATTTAGTGGAACTGAAGCAAAACATGGTAAATTGCAAAGATGTAGCAGAACAAATTGACAAACTAAAGAATAACAAAACACTGAGTCCGGATGGTATACATCCCAGAGTTCTGAAAGAGCTAAAAAATGAAAATGCAGACTTATTACTAGTAATCTCTATGTTTTCATTCAAATCAGCTATGGTACCTGAGGATTGGAGGGTGGCCAACACAATGCCCACTTTTGAAAAGGGTTCCAGGGTGAGCCAGGAAACTACATATTGGTGAACTAGACGTCAATACCAAGCAAACTGATAAAGCTATTCAGAACAACAAAATTACTGGCCATCTGGATAGACATATATTAATGGGGCAGAGCCAATATTTATTTATTTGAAAATGAATATACTGCATTACCAGTAAAGTTTACAACACAAGCAGTTTACAAATTTAGCATACATAATAAAATCCAACATCAAACCAATTACCTACAATACAGCATTACATATGCAAACTACCAACCAACAAAACGGGAGGTTTGTCTTAAAAATCCTTTAGACTTTTTTGAAGGGGTTAATAAACACATGGACAAGGGTGAGTCGGTTGATATAGTGCATCTGGATTTTCAGAAGGCATTTGGCAAAGCCCCTTATGAGAAGTTCATCAGGAAATTCAAAAAGTCCTGGGAAAGGAGGCAACGTCCTATTGTAGAGTCGTAACTGGTTAAAAGAAAGGAATCAGAGAGTAGGACTGAATGGTCATTTCTCACAATCAAGAAAGGTAAATAGAGTGTGCCCCAGGGATCTGTACTGGGACCTGCGATTTTTATTACATTTATAAATGATCTGGGAAAGGGAGTGATGAGTGAGGCGATCACATTTTCAGATGACACAAAATGATTCCAAGTAGTTAAATCACAAACCGATTGTGAGGAATTGCAAGAGGACCTTGCGAGACTGGGGCATTGGGGTCTAGATGGCTGATGAAATTTAACACGGACAAGTGTAAATTGATGCATATAGGGAAGAATAATCCAAACTATAGTTCACAATGCTAGGTTTTGTATTAGGTGTCATCAACCAGGAAAAGAATCTTAGAATCACCGTGGACAATACTTTGAAATCCTCGGCTCAGTGTGCAGTTAAAAAAGCAAATAGAATGCTAGGTCTTATAAAGAGAGGAATGTAAAGTAAAACGGAAGATATCATAATGTCTCTGTATTGATCTTTTGAGTATTCCATCTCAAAAAAGATATAGCAGAATTAGAAAAGGTGTAGAGAAGGGCGAACAAATGATAAAAGAGATGGAAAGGCTCCCCTATGAGGAAACGCCAAACAGGTTAGGGTTCTTCAGTCTGGAGAAGAGATGGCCGAGAGGAGATATGATAGAGGTTTATAAAATCGTGAGTGTAATGGGACAAGTAAATAAGGAATGGTTATTTACCCTTTTCAATAGCATTAGGACTAGAGCAGAAGTAGGCAAACTACGGCCCACAGGCCAGAACCGGCCTCTCTCCCCCCTACCTCATGGCACTATCTATGGTATTTGGCCCACTGACACGATGACCTGATGTCATCAGTGATAAACCAATGTCACATGCATTAGTGCATTATCTCGGGCCATCCTTAATGGTCTCTGGCAGGCTGTTCCTGCACTTCCTCCATCTTCTGCTCTGGCATAGGCTGTGGCTCCTCTAGCAGCTGGAAACCTCCCAGCACATCACCACCCAAAAGGGGAGAAAACGTGAGAGAGTGGAGGAGAGGAAAGCAGAGCAAGGGGGAGGGAGAGTGGCCAGAAGAGGAGGTGGTGGCAGCAACAGGCTTGCAGGCCCAGGAGGAACTGGGATAGAAACAGGAGGCAGAAGGCCCAGCTTAAACTCTGGAGGAGTGCTGAAATTAGGCTCTGCAGGAAGAATGCAGGCCCGGCTTGGGATCATAAAGCAAAAAACAGGGACACGAATAAGGGAAAAATCAAGAACACAAGACTTGCCTTACTGGGTCAGACCAAAGGTCCATCAAGCCCAGGATCCTCTTTCCAACAGTGGCCAATCCCAAGGGGTAGAGCGAATCCAAGCTGCTTATCCCAGGAATAAGCAGTGAATGTCTGCAGCTCTGCCTTAATAATGGGGAAGGATTCAGTGCCACTGGTGTTCAGCTCTGCAGGGCCTCTTACCCTTCTCTCCTTTTAACACTGGCATCCACTGCTCTCATTGGTGGCTGCTGCAGCGCCTGTAGCCAGTTCAGTGGACACTGGTTCACGGATGATCAACTCACAAATCTGCACTGACTTCACGAAAGTGCAAATCTTCCTGCGGTGAGCCCCCTGTATGATACTGAGGGAGAAAACAGGCCAGGTTTTCCGAAAAGAAAATCTGCCACTTCCAAGCCTTCTTAATCCTTTAGTCTTTCTTTGCATGGCTACCGAGCACCTTCCTTACAACTGCTTGCCAGTCAGGGAGCTCTATGACTGAATTCTGGATCACTTCCCCTACCTTGCCACAGAGCCACAGACTGGAAAATCTCTGGAACCCACAACGTTTGTGAGTGCGAGAGACCGGGAGCGAACATGTGTGAGTGAGAAAGAGCTCCAAGGAGAGACGTGTGAGAGCCAATAACGTGGCCCTGGATTAGAGCACGCTCCATTATTAAGTTAATAGGTAGCACTTTTAAAACCATCAGAGAAAATATTTTCCATTTAACGCACAATTAATCTGTGTAATTTCTTGCAGAGGATGTGGTGAAAGAAGTTAATGTAGCTGGATTTAAAAAGGGCTTGGACAGGTTCCTGGAGGAAAAGTCCACAAACCATTACCAGCCAGGAAGATGAGGGGAGGCCCTTGCAATCCCTGGTTATGAGTAGGGTCCTTCGTTTTCAGTTTAAACCGATTTTCACCCATAAATTCCCAGATTTTTCCAAAAGTGACAATCAGTTTAAACCGATTTCACCCTGATTTTAGGCTGATTAAAGAGCAGCTCCAGAGCTGCAGCGTCTCAAGTCCCCGCACCAGCGACAGCACTCGCCCACCAATGCCACTGACCCCACTCCCTCTCCCCCAGGCAGCCAGGGTGCCTGCGCTTGGTGCTGTCAGTGCGGCCCCTGAAGCTGGTTATGCTCACCAGAAGCGCTTCCTGGCCAACTCCTTGGCCCTGTATAAAAGCAGAAGTGCAGCGCCGCAGAGCGCGGGAGCCTCCGTAAGCTGAGGAGAAGCCTGCGCCACCACTAATCAGGATGAACGCTGGTGCAATGGGGCGTGGGGGAGTGAGAGGGAGGTTCTCAGGGGCCTGCTGGGCAGGGGACGGGGGTAGAGAGAGCGATGCTGGTGAGTGGGAGAATCTGCTCAATACTGTTTTATTGTCCTGGCTTCTGTCCACCAGAAAAATGAGTCACATTTGTCCCACTGATTTTTCTCCTGTTTTTGTTCTTTTCACAATAAACTCTGATAAATTCCCGGGAAAAATGTTAAAAAATAAAAACCCAAACTGAAGGCTCCCTGGGTATGAGCCAGGAGCACTGGGTCTCCTCTTTGGGATCCTGCCGGGTACTCGAGACCTGAGACAGATGCCGGGCTCGCTGGACCTTTGGTCTGACCCCCAGTGGCATTTCTTGTATTCTAGACCAAGTTCTTCTCAAAACTGAAGAAGCGCAGAGTTCGAGGAGCCACGTCGGCCATGCAGGAACCTAGTTTTGCAGGTCTATATCTTTTATTGCACCAACACACATACTAGCCAAAGAGGCCACTGCATGTGAGTTTTTGAAACAACAAAGTTTATGCGCATCATCTCTGCATAATTTATACGTTGATCCAATAAAGGCATCGCAAGCTACGAAGAATCCATCTGTCTCTAAATAATATTGGTGATATTCTCTCCATAGCTGTGAAATCAGATTTTGATTTTCAGAATATTAATTAAATCTCAGTGCAAATGATGGAACTTCATGTGGTCTGAGACCGATCTCTTCAATCCACAAATCTACAATGTCATCACTGTTTGACAATAAGGGCTACTGCTGAATCGGAGCTTCACAGTCATAGTGCAGGATACCAGAAAGAGACTCAGAGAAAGGAGGCTAACAGTGAATCGAGGAATTCGGCTTATTCAAATGTTTCCGAGGCTTGTAAGGCAGGGCCGGGATCATACTAACACAGCCTGCCAATGGGGGTGTTTGGGACAAAAATGATAAGGGAATTCAAGAAAGCCTTGCAGAAGTAGAGAGACGCTGTGGTGGTGGGGAGCAGAGGGTAAAGCGGTGCTGCAGTAGGAAGGGAGCTTGCTTAGATAGGATGGGCCTTATACCCATCATCTATTCTCACTGATCCCATGGATCAAACATCAGATCCATCTGACAAGCAAAATCTGAGAGGAGGGTCCCAAACCGCAGCGGCTGCGGACTTTCAAGGCCATGGAAAAACACGCTGCTTTTCGGACTGGGAAACTTTTGTTAATAGAAGAAGATACAATTGAACATCTTGGAGCAGGTATGTGTTACCTTTCGAAATACTGCAATAGCTCGGATGATTTCTCTCTAGTCTCACAGCTGTTCAAATAGCTCCAGCAGAGAAGCATGAAACAGAAGCTCAACCTGCTCATCCCAAGGGGCCAAGCTTTGAAAAACTGCAGGCACTTACCCTTCCTCCCCCTCCCAATGTGTTTTTATTGCTTTTCTATAAAGTGTTGCAGCAAATACTGAAGCATGACCAGTGACATGCAGAAGATTGGGTTTTAGCAAGCAGTAAATGAGCTGCCTCTCATGGGAAGCAGGCCTGCTCCGCTTGCTCTTGCAATTTCTACCTGGGCTTTTCCCTTGTTTCTTTCAGGGGCCTGACTTTTTACATCCCACAAGAACATCAGACGTGCCATGCTGGGTCACAGCAATGGGCCATCAGGTGCAGCATCCTGTGTCCAGCCGTGGCTCATCCGGGTCGCCTAGAAGTACTCAGAGAAACGACGGCAGAAAAGGACCAGCAAGCTTCTTACGAGAGGTTACCCCAGGCTTCTCGCTCTGTGCGGTTACCCTCGGCAGATCTCTTCTCAGTCGCTCACCCCTAGGAGTAAGAGCTAGCAATCCCCACGTCTATCTAATCATTGTTAATGGACCTATCCTCCAGAAACTTGTCCAAACCTCAGCATTGATCACATCCTCCAGCAACAAATTCCACAGCCTAATTGCGCATTGAATGAAAAAACACTTTTTCAAATTTGCTCTAAATCTGTTACCCGTTAGTGATGGAAAGTGTCCTTAGTCCCAGCACTATTTGATAGAGTAAATGAATGCTCCCTATTAACTTGTCTCACACCACTCATGATTTTGTAAGTTTCTATCATATCCCCTCTGGCGTCTCTTCTGTGTAATCTCGGCAAAAAGCATTAAAATGTAGAGTAAGACATTGACAAACACTCATATGCAGAGAGAGACACACACGCCAGTGTATGAAGAGACCCAGACACATGCGCACGGGCTGATGTTAGCAGCTGGCATCTTTAGACAACAGCTAGTCTATTGAGTAAGCACAAATGCCATAGGTGGTAAGGGAGTATGTGAAAAAGATGTTTAAGCTGGAAATTCAGCAGCCATATACAGGCAACCTGATGGTGCTATTTAATGCTTCCCCTGCAGGGTCAAGTTCAGAGGACTGCGCAAATTTGCTAAAAGGAGCTCTCTTATTAGTTGCCAGAAAGGGAGCGGTTTATAAAAGAGAAGAGCAGTTCACTGACAGACATGAAGTTATGCACTGGAGCTTGTGTTCTGGAGACAGTAATGGGACAGGACATTTACTGCAGTTCTTAAGAACTTAATAGGGAACTATCAACAGCAGGAAGCCCCATGCATGTCCTCAATACGCAGGATGTTCCTGACATCTTACAATACACACACTATGCTACCAGAGAGGGCTCTGCAGGAACCAGGGCAGAGGACAACGATGCAGTAACTGTGCTGTCCCATGTCCAGGCCCTCACTGAGCATCATTTTTTTGTTTAACTGATTTGAAAACACCTGTGATATGAGATCTTTGCACCAGGTATCAGCAGACCATCCTGTCTAAATTGCTCTATGTTTACTTCCTTTTCCTATACACTCCTGTATAATTTACAATGCTTGCATGCTAGATGTGTGTTTGGTAATGCATTCTGAGCCAATTACTTTTTTTTTTTTTTTTTTAATCGCTTTGGTGTCTGCATTGCGAAATATTATCAAAACAATAGTAAACTGGTAAAGAAAAAGGTCCCCATTGGGAAGCACAGCATGGCACACAATAAGTAGCACCTCCGAGCTGGCAGGAGTAGAACATGGCCTAGGTCCAGTCTGGTGAAGTTTGCCCCATCTCTCCCTCTCCCTCTGTGAGCAGAATACGCCAGGAATCTCCCTGCTAATTTCTCTTCTCCCGTCCCATCTGGCATAGGAGAACATCAATTAACATGAGGATGCTCTGTCTTTAGAGCCCACTGCCAGCCCTGAGACACAGCCTTTGGCAGGGGAAGGCTCTACAGCAGAGAGCCAGAAAGCAGGCAGAATGCAGGGACGAGGTGGAACGGCTCTAAACTGTGCCAGACGACTTGCTCGGAGGATGTTGGGCATTGTGCTTCATTAGGAAACAAAATATAAGCTTTCCACACCATTAGGAATGACTTTAGGAGCGAAAGTACATAAGACAGCGACTCACCTCATCAACAATGCATTGCAATAACTGGAGAGGCTACAGTGGAAAGCAGAGAAGGGAGGGAGAGAGAATTAGCTTCTATGCAATATCTTTACAGTGGAATGGAAAAGGAGAAAAAATCATTAATGCAATAAAATATAGCAAGATTAATCAACAGCAGCAAACTTATAAAACACTGATGCTGGGGATGTTCTATTATTTCTAATGGTACCTAATCTAATACAGGCCGTTAAAGGTTTGCATTTTCTTCAAAATGCAATTTGCTAAGTTTAAAACAGGGCGCTCAAGCATGCAAGAGAAGCAGCCATCAGGAAAAAGAAAAGTGATTTTTTTTCTGAAGTCATAAAGCTTACCATTAAAGAACCCTGGTTCTTCTGAATCTGAAAAAAGAAGGCAATATGTAATTAGCATGTCATAATCAAAATGACTCACTTGGACACATTATGATCACTGAGAGAAAATTATTGCATTGCTGGTGGCAATTTGTGGGCATGTGTTAACACAATTTACATAATGAAAATACACAAATGTTAATAGCTTGCCTCTCATTTATAGGCAAAAGTCAGCAGAATGCTAATTTCACACAACACTTTTTAGCACCCTCCAGGTTGTATTAGAACAGGGAGGGAAAAAAACCCCATAATCCATTTCAAAAAGGGCTGTTTACGATTCAGATATAAATAATGCTTTATATTGTTAGATTGTGAACACTGAGCTTAATGTTGCAATCACTGCTAATGTTATGGAGCGCACTCTTTTTAAATTAAAAACCGATTTATTTAAAATTGAAATTAAATCATAGTCAGAAATTAGAATTTTGGATTCCCGCCAATCGCTGCTTCCAATCGCTCTCTTTTTTGGCAAAGAAAACTTGAATCATGTGCTCCAAGTACAGGCCTGGATTCTGCACCTTGGCTGCCTGCCTCTGGCTTGTCGGAAGTTTGCTCAGAGTTTAAATAAAGTGCACCTAAATGGGCCCTCATGAGATATTTTCAGTCCTGGAAGGGTTTGCATTTCTCCAAATAATACTATTGTCTTTCTGAGTTTTGCTTAATGGAATACTACAGGCCAGGCTGGGTAGTTCCTCCCATTCGCAGGGAATTTGTGCATTTGCCGACCCCCTGCTCTCATTCGCAGACCCTGCAGAAGGACTGGGCCTCCTACACACCCCTGGCCCCAGCCCAAAGGCCCTTAATACATTAACAAACACTAATTAAACAACTGGGTGGAGATGTGCCCTTCACAAGGCTTTCAACATTATACAGGGAATGTTGGTTTTCTTGCAACTCATTTTATTTTTGGCAAACTTAACACAGTCCTTCCTTTCTACATCCTAAGACCTCAGGACCTAAATGTAACCAGTAAGTGGAGCAGATGCTAGGCCGCAGCATTTTCTGCCACTGTTTGCATGTAAAGCTTCTATCACCCCTGTAATTAGCTGGCAGGGTCTAAGACTATCTGAGGAAACACGTCTTAAGTTTTCCATTCTTGCTCTTTCCTCCAACGTCATGGGAGAGGGTAATCCAATTCAGTGAGGAACACACAACCTCAGAAAACGTGGTGGATGCTTGGAATGGCGAGGACAAGAGCGGTAACGGAATTCAAAAGGGCCTGGGATAAATACAGAGGATCCCGAGTGGCTAGAGGACGGAAATTCCCGGTGGTAATTTTGCCGTAACGTTTCTGCATGGAGGTAACTTGCACGGTGCAGCCGTGAAGGAATGGTATTCACCCTGAAACCGCCTGGGCTCCGAGTCGGTATTCACTCCACTTGCACAATGGAATTCAAACAAAAAATAATCCAGTTTTGTTCCAGAAACTCACCCCTCTCCAATCCCCAAACATCTCAACTCCTCAAACTGATGCCCAAGCACCAAACCCGCTGTCAGCATTGTGCTGGTCTTGCACACACGAATGATCACACATAAAACAGAAGTGGACCTGCAACCCGCAGAGTATTTGATAGAATAAATAGGATGATTACGCTGCCACGGTGCCTTCTGTTTATTACGCCAATGCAAACGGATTAGCGCCCCCCTCCCACAACATTTTCTGAATGCTTAAGCACCTTGTTGGAGTAAGAACTAGGTGAAGAGGTTTGCAGAAAGTGAACTCCTTGGGAACATCGTTTGAAACGCAGCCCGAAGATAAGAGTTAACAGTGAATTAATGTGTGCGTGCCCCGCGAGAGATCTTTTAATTGAAGTTTGGAAACTCAAGGATTACAAACTTTAGGGACCGATTCCGGCCCTGCCAGACGTTTCACTCTACGGCACTGGAATTGCGTGGATGGTGCTCTTTCTCTGGGTCCTTTTGGATATTTTCTTGACTACTGTTGAAATACGTGATCAGGCTTTTGTAATTTTGGTGAGAATAAAAGGAAGTTTGAACTACTTTTCTGCAAACAGCTTAGGGAAAGCCTGCTTTAGTGTGGGAGATTGTTGGCTGCTTTATATCACACTTCTATCACCAAATGACTCCAGTTTTTCAAGTGTAATATGGTATTACTACTAGTTAAAAGGCTCTTTCTGCCCTCTGCAAGCTGTCCCAGCCTTTCAAAAGTACAGTAGTCCAAATGCAGGGAGTCCTGGTCCTGCAATAGTAATCCAGATACATCGATACACTCCCTGGCACTATTAGACATCTACAGTGCTGCACAGAGACATGAAAGCTAGAGACCATGCTCTAGGAAACTTACAATCAAGTACATTATTATAAACACTGCACTTTAGGTCCCACCTGGCAACTTTCAGCAGCATCACCTCATCATTTACAGCTCTTCATTTCTGACAGGGAAAAAACAGAACGGTTCCTAGGTTTTATTACCCTGTCCTGACAGCAGACTGTGTTACTGGAGAGATCGCCTTCATAAATTTTGCATTAAGGTGACTGTGCTGCTACCTGGAATTAATTCAGAATGCTTAAGATACTCAATTACTTTTTAGCAGTGTTACACAAGGTAATGACTTATCTTCCAACAAACCCAAATCTGACCATGTAACATCAGTGTAATTGATTCATCTTCTCAATTAAGTAAAGCTAGTGTGTGCTTTGGCGTAGGAATGCCGGAGAGACCCCAGAGCTAGACGGATTATCTGTTTTCCCCGGCTCAGATAGATTGCGCTTTCTTCACATCCGAGACTGCAGCGAGCTCTGCTCTATTGATATTAGGCAGATTTTTCACTGCTAACCTCGCTTTTGTTTACTTTCTTCAAAATCCTACAAAGCATCTGGAAAAGAGATGAGGCCCGGCCCCACGGTGCTCCGGAGCAGCTCCTCAGTACTTCTCAAGCTGCTTATTTCCCCTCGTCCTTTTGTACAGCCATGGGGCAGAATTCTGGGGTCCAAACCTTTCTCTCTTGTGGATTTATTTAAGAACCCCTCCCAGATCATTCCTACCCAAGGGCAGTGAGCCAGGAGCTCTAGCAGGTTCCAATCCCCGCTTGGTATCTTTACTTGCTGCATGACTGTCAGTATTTACGGCAGAAGTACTGGCGACTCCATTCCTAGGGTCTTTGCTACACATCTCACGTTTTTCCACCGCTTTCTGATGCGTTATGCAAAGACCCCATCCATGCCAACACAACTCCTGACCCCCAAAGAAGCCACATTTCAGTCGCACCACTGAAGCTTCCTCCACTTTTCAGTACTAACTAGCCACTTGCTGGGTTCTTCTGAGCCACAGCTATTCTGCGAGACAAGCATATGAACTGAGGTTTGCAGATAAATACCTGTGATAGCAAGTTATGTAATTAAAGCTAATGACTGTGAAATCCAAACTGAGACAAAAGCTGTTTTCAGTGGCATTTTGGTGCCTCTTCTAATGGCCACACCTTTCATTTTAAACATCATATTTTGCAACATTAGCATGCAATTTGGGACACATTGCTTAATACACAGGAAAAACTGCATTTCTGAGAGTGGCTGATGGCTATAAATGACAAAACAAATAAAGGGAAAGGCATGCATCAAAAAGAAAATGGTACATACTCTGTTAATCATTATTTGTAAAGTTTCTCTATATACAATGACCTCTTATTACTGAAAAACCTCCAAAACAAAACCCCACATTTTCTTTGAATCCACTCTTCAGCTCTCTGTTCTGTATTCATGCTTTACATGTATCAGTGTGACGTCTGCATGAGGTTCTGATACAGATCCGCTCTTCAGCTGTCCGTGCTGTATTCATGCTTTACATGTATCAGTGTGACGTCTGCATGAGGTTCTGATACAGATCTGCTCTTCAGCTGTCCGTGCTGTATTCATGCTTTACATGTATCAGTGTGACATCCGCATGAGGTTCTGATACAGATCTGCTCTTCAGCTGTCCGTGCTGTATTCATGCTTTACATGTATCAGTGTGACGTCTGCATGAGGTTCTGATACAGATCCGCTCTTCAGCTGTCCGTGCTGTATTCATGCTTTACATGTATCAGTGTGACGTCTGCATGAGGTTCTGATACAGATCTGCTCTTCAGCTGTCTGGGCTGTATTCATGCTTTACATGTATCAGTGTGACATCTGCATGAGGTTCTGATACAGATCTGCTCTTCAGCTGTCCGTGCTGTATTCATGCTTTACATGTATCAGTGTGATGCCTGCATAGGGCTCTGATGAAGATCCACTTCAGCTGTCTGTGCTGTATTCATGCTTTACACTTAGTGTGACACCTACACAGGGCTTTGATTAAGATCTATTTCAGCTGTATGTGCCCTGGCTATAAAAATAGAACAGAAAAGGGGGATCTTAATGATTTTGTTAACTGCCAGTGGATTTCACAACATTTTTTTGCTCCCCCTTCTTCCCTCAATCTTTCTTTATGCTTTCACGTGACTTGCAGCCTTTTTCCTCCCAGAGATGGGTAAAATATTGGGCGCTGGGAAGGGAGTGGACAGTGGAGTGCCTCAGGGATCTGTATTGGGACCCTTACTGTTCAATATATTTATAAATGATCTGGAAAGAAATACGACGAGTGAGATAATCAAATTTGCAGATGACACAAAATTGTGCAGAGTAGTTAAATCACAAGCAGATTGTGATAAATTGCAGGAAGACCTTGTGAGACTGGAAAATTGGGCATCCAAATGGCAGATGAAATTTAATGTGGAAAAGTGCAAGGTGATGCATATAGGGAAAAATAACCCATGCTATAATTACACGATGTTGGGTTCCATATTAGGTGCTACAACCCAAGAAAGAGATCTAGGTGTCATAGTGGATAACACATTGAAATCGTCGGTTCAGTGTGCTGCGGCAGTCAAAAAAGCAAACAGAATGTTGGGAATTATTAGAAAAGGAATGATGAATAAAACGGAAAATGTCATAATGCCTCTGTATCGCTCCATGGTGAGACCGCACCTTGAATACTGTGTACAATTCTGGTCGCCGCATCTCAAAAAAGATATAATTGCAATGGAGAAGGTACAGAGAAGGGCTACCAAAATGATAAGGGGAATGGAACAACTCCCCTATGAGGAAAGACTAAAGAGATTAGGACTTTTCAGCTTGGAGAAGAGACGACTGAGGGGGGATATGATAGAGGTGTTTAAAATCATGAGAGGTCTAGAACGGGTAGATGTGAATCGGTTATTTACTCTTTCAGATAGTAGAAGGACTAGGGGACACTCCATGAAGTTAGCATGGGGCACATTTAAAACTAATCGGAGAAAGTTCTTTTTACTCAACGCACAATTAAACTCTGGAATTTGTTGCCAGAGAATGTGGTTCGTGCAGGTAGTATAGCTGTGTTTAAAAAAGGATTGGATAAGTTCTTGGAGGAGAAGTCCATTACCTGCTATTAGGTTCACTTAGAGAATAGCCACTGCCATTAGCAATGGTTACATGGAATAGACTTAGTTTTTGGGTACTTGCCAGGTTCTTATGGCCTGGATTGGCCACTGTTGGAAACAGGATGCTGGGCTTGATGGACCCTTGGTCTGACCCAGTATGGCATTTTCTTATGTTCTTATGTTCTTATGTGCTCGCCAGTCTTTAAAATCTTGGCTAGCCGTGTCTATAAAGTGTTTTGGATACATCCAGTTCGATCCTTTGCCATGTGATGGACTTTTCAAATCTCAGTCGAGGAAAGAGGTCGGAGGCGAGCAGATAAGGGGAGGATTCTGAATTCTTGAGATCTTTGCATCTGCCCAGAAGCCTCTCTGCCTTCCCTTACTCCAGATGTGTTTGAGCTTCAACTGCTCCCACATTGCCTGCAAACTGAGTTGCATGAAAACGCACCCCACAAATGTCAGCTCTGGCTCCCTAGCGACTTTCTGCTGGTTAATGCTTGTTAGCAGCTCCAGGGAGATGCTTCACACAGACAGCACCCGGAAGAGGCCTCTATAAGTCCCCTTCACATTATACGCCACAGCCAAATCCGAAAACTCGTAAATCAATCCAGCTGCAGCACGCAGGGAACGCACGGGCCTGCCTCTCGCTCCCTGCCACATTCCCTGGAATTATGACTTGCCCTGGAGCCCATGTGCTACAGATTCATGGGGACCTGGTTCAGATCGCTCCACAGCAGTTGACAGATTCTCCTTTTTATATTTTTACTGCTCTTCAAGCTTGACTTATTTATTTATTTGAAGTAGAAAAGATATATATTCTGGGAATCGTATACCTTGGTATTTTGATTTAAAGGAACATTCACGCGGGTCCTTGCAATGGCATCCCGGCCTCTAAAAGAAAATGTCACTTTCTGTATATGCTAATCACAGATCCTAATTACCATTAAGCACTATAATCTCAATTTGTAAAGCAAGCATTCCTCCTGGTTTCTGGTCCATCATGTCCAGCTGGTTTTAATTCTGCTGTTAGAACATCCTTAGACTCATCTCTGTTTACAGCTGCTAAAAAATGATACAAATCTGATTCCCTGACCTTGCTCCTGCAGAAAAGTCAGATACCAATTCAAAATTAATGTTCAGCTATGTGGACCTGCTTGGCTTGTAGACATGTAGTGCTACTGTAGCTCTGTAAACTTATCTACATTAGGGCTCTAATTGAACCTTTCCCAGCAAGTAGAGTTTTTAAAGGAGACCTGCCCTTCATTGAGACTGCCATCATGTGAGTGACAAACAGTTACAAGCGTATCAGCCAAAAAGTATCTGCCTTATTGAGGATGTAGGGTTGCACTTTGGAGAGAGCGGTTTGCTTATTTCTATCACTGACGACCTCAGAATGTCCCAATAATGTAGCATAAGCCCAGCTCAATGCTTTAGTTAGCCTTTCTTTCACCAAACGAAGCAATCTGACCATGGACAGAGATCCTTGTCTCTGGTCCTTCAGCCAGGTCTGTTTTGTAGGATATAAAAAATTGTGAGTAGACGATGTGGTTACAGGCCCCAAGGTCTGCAGCTGAGAGCCAGGAAAAACGCTTTCACTTCAAAGCACTGTAGTGAGGTGAGCTGGCATGTGTGCCATTAATCACAAGCCTCCCTCCTTGCTGGCTGGGCTACATGCTAAAATGCTACATTAAACGCTGAGCATCCTTTTAGGGTGGCCGCACACCTCTGCTGCCATTGCCTTTCGGGACACACGTGATTACAGTTTTGAGAGGAAAAATAAAAATTGGAAGTACGTGGGCTTCAAATCTGCCCCTAATTATTGGTATGGTCCTGTCACCTCCACTTTCACACTGGGCTAGAACTCGCACGGATTTGGCTAGTGCTACTTGACAGGTGAGTCTTGCTTAGAAGAGGAACACTTTTGCACAGCTTCCTACATCTGTAAAATGCTGAATTCTCGGTTATGTGCCACTTTCCTTTCTTGTAATTAAAGATTGACATAATTCCTTTTGTACCAACATTAACCATTCTCTGTGGTGTGGAAGAGCAGCCTAGTGGTTGGAACAGGTTCAGACAAGTCACTTCACCATCCACTGCCTCAGGCCCAAACTTAGGAACTCCAGTGCGCCAATGCAATCCACGTTGAAGTGGATGACCAGCTACCAAAGGCAGAATATAAATTATCACTTCTCATTTTCTACAGAAATCTTTTGAAAATCCATTTAAAATATGAAGATCTTGAACCACGGATTCTGGACAATGATGTTCTCCAAGTGCGAATAGATTTCGATGATAGGCCATGGACTGTGCTACATCTCTAGGAATACCTAGTTCATGCAAACTTATCCCTAAAACACCGCACTTCTTTTAAAAATTAATAATCAATGCTCCGAAATCCTTGGGGGATTTAGTTGAAAAAATTGTTGAGTTCCAAATATTCCACATTATTTCTTCTCATTACTAGGTGCAGCTTTACATCCTCTTTCATTAGTCTGTAAGCGACATCACTTCCTCTTTCATTATTCTGACGTGACATCACTTCCTCTCTCACTGGCCAGAGATGAAGTCTGAGACAATTCATTGCTTTTAAAAAACAAAAGGGAATGGCTGAGACACACTGCAGCAATCTCTAAAGCAGCTGCACTTTTCACCAAGCCAGCCCGCTGCATTAACAACTCCTGAAGAATAGTGCTAGCGTTCAGACAATGAAAACCCTGCCTACAGCATGAAGAGATACACTACAACTTGACCTCAGTGGGTCACTAATATGATAAATGTGTAAATGATCCAATAACTTTCCTAATGCATTTTTACACAAACTCAATTTAAGTATGATCTATTATTTAACCTTGAACTATAAAATGTGTGCAATTTTTTAAAGCTAGATTTACTCTCAACGAGGTAATTCATCCTGCAGAAGAGAAAGAGGCAGGATGGCCTTACATTACTCATGGCACGAACCATAAATACTAATGCAAGGATCGGATTAATTCCTTTCTTCAGACTTCCACTAATACAGGTACAGAAGCTTCAGCCCCAAAGGGAGTCCATGGGCACTGTGTGCTGCCATGCCGGAGAGCTGGGGTCTATCCCTGGCCAGGGCTTGGGACAGAGCGCAAAGGGATTACGGGAAGGCAGACAAAGCGCTCCTCCTGCAGAACCAGGAACTGGCTCAGGAGGTGGGACGAAAAATAACCCATCTTAACCCTTATTTTGCCTGCTGGATGGGAAGAAGACAGAGAGTGGTTTGCTTGGCCTGCACTTTGGATTGGAAAGTCTTCTTCTTAACCTTTCTGCGGGTGGGATCTGCCCTTCCTGCACCTCCGAAAGCATTTGTAGTCATTGTACCTGAGCTGCTACCTTGGCTGATACACGTTTATAGAAAAGTGGGATTTTTTGACAGGTGATGTGCAGTTGCCTGTACTTCCAGGCCTCGTCTTCGCAGTTTATTTGTTAAAAACACTTTTTTTACACAATTACTGCATAATAGCAATGGGTTAGAATGCGCAGAATGATTCTCTGCTAAGCAGAGATGATTACCCCAGTTCTCATAAATGTGTGTTCTGCACTCACTTGTCAGCAGATGGCCAATTTCTAAATCCTATGCTGGCTTGGAGGCCACAGCTTCCAAAAATGGTTTTGTGTGCCTGATGAGGGTCAAGTTTCTGTGTTCAGGAGAGTCCTGGTGAGGAATACATAAGAGAGTAAGGGTGGGAAGACAGTGCATGTTGGCTAAGCTGAGATGGGGTGCAGGCCAGGCAAGAGCTGAAGAGAAATTGTGCTTGATGGTTCCCTGGAAAGAGCTGGATGGGAAAGGGCCAGAACGATCCGGCTCCCTTCACTTCCTGGGCTTTTATGATCCCTTTTTTTTTTCTAATTTAATCAAATTCTTTATTTGAAACAGATTTTTGTAATTTTAAAAATAAAATTAATACAGATAATCTTGATTCTTTCCATGATGTCTGCCTGCATTTTATTCAAATAATTCTTAAAAACAGCTTAAAAAGCCGTTTGGAATAGCATCAAGCTTTCTGACATCAATCAAGGCTTTAGAAAAAAAAACAAGCAGGGAGAATTCCGCTGGCACTTTCTCTATAAACAGCAGATCAAGTTGGATGTCTTCAAGGGTTTCAGAGAGAATCATAAAAAACTCCATTAACTTCTGACAAAGAATGCAAATTAATCACAACATGGGGTGCGATGAAAATTAAAGGCTTTTTTTCCTAATCAATGACAAGGCAGGATGAAATATCTTCCGCACTCCAGAACGCTTGGATCTGGGTGCTGGCCCCCTCCCCCCGTCTCGGCAGCCCATCCACCTAGGCTCGCCGCTCTGACCTCCCCCTCCCTGCTGCCGGATCCTCTCCTGAGTGGACCCCACTCCTCGCCTCAATCTCAGGTGCATGCGACTGTGCCAGCAGAGCCGGAGCCTGGCGCAGACAGATGCACCGGGAACCTTAAATGACAGCTTTGGCCTCCGGAAGTGCGATCACTACAGCAAAATCTAGTACAGCCTGCAGGTGAAATGTCTGGAGCACCATATGGAGCAGGGAAAATTAACAGCAAGATGAGAATCACTGCAGCAGCAGGGAGCCCAAAGTTTTGGGGAAGGGGGGGTGGGTGAGGGGAATAGAAATTTAAAGATGAAGGAAGAGAAGTCAGAAATTAATGGGGCGTGAAAACATTCTGAGCTTTACAATACCACCGGCACTATTTGCTCAGGGATTTTTATATATATATATTTATATATATATATTGTAACTTCGGGTCATTTTATGTAATTTATTAACCGGAATCTGGAATTGCAGCCAATAGAAGAAAAAGAAAAATAGAGCCCCTCTCCACACACTTGAGTCCTGTACTTTAAATACATTTCTATTATCTGGGCTGGAGACAGCTGCTCCGTGCATGCACAGACCGACAGCCAGGCAGACGCACACACCTCGTCCTCGCCTTGCTTTGTTCGTTTGGACGGAGGGCAACGCGCAGCTTTTAGCAGGCACTTTAAGAAAGGCCACTGCTTTTCCTCTCCCCAGGTCCCAGGTGGGGCGAGGGCTCCCAGCGGAGGAAATGATACACCGGAGGGGCCACTAATGCCGACGCCGCTCCGAGAGCTCCAAGACATGGAAAGGAAGGGTCGAAGCTGTACCTTTACCCACTAAACTAGAATCACAGATACAGAAAAGATGCGCAGAGTGTTGGCAGCATGAAGCCCACTGCAATCATTCCAAGCCCATGGCGGGGGGGACTGGGGAGGAGAGCAATTTCAGGAAAAAGAGTGAAATCCAAACACAGCCCCAGATCATACATCAGCAAAAGGAATTTGCAGAGTTTTAAATATGGTTAGCTTGCAGCTACACCGTCTTGGAAGGGGTACCCCAGATTTTGCCAAGGGATTTTATTCAACATTTACGCCCAGGATCCTGCAGGCTCCATCACTGCGAAGGCGTCCCGGGGCGTAGGACAGCACAAGGCTGGCTCGCTGCTGCTCCAGCAGGAATGCAGAGGTCAGCCCAAGTGACGACGGCCACTGCCCAGAAGAGGATGGAGGTGGCCGCTATTCAGGCCTCTGAAGCTGCATCTATGAATAATCTCCTACCAAGGATAATCCGATTCATATCAGAACAATAAACAATGTCCCCGTTCCTCCACAGGTTTTACCACAGCTTTCTTCCTACATTATTTCATACTCGCCAATTCTCGCCAATTCCTCGCCAATTCTCGCCAATTCCTCGCCAATTCTCGCCAATCCTCGCCAATTCCTCATCTCCAATTACACCATGATTGACCATCTCCATTATTGTTTACATGTTTGAATTAATAACCTGTCCTTTCTCTTCTTTCTCTGCCAAGTTCCAATCTCCCTGTTATATGTAACTGCATTTTCCGCACCACTGTTTTTAGTTTATGTTTTATGATGCACCCCTGTTCTATGTGAACCAGCATGATGGGACTGCGTTCCCGAATGCCGGTATATAAAAAAAAAACCAAAAAAAAAAAAAAACCCAAAATAAATAAAATAAATACTGCTGACCATATTCTGGTAATAGAAATCTCAACAATATAACATACGGCCCATGATACGTAACAATGCCAGCATGTTAGCTTATCTCTGATGTGTCACCCACATGGTCATTAAAGGGATTACTTACAACTATTAACTACCAGTAATCTAACTTGCAACATGGCATTAATCTAAAACATTAGAGTACATTTTAGGGATAAAGTGAATCTGGTCCATTTTGTTACTTCTCCCTGTTTCCCTATTTTGCCCTCAGCCCAGCTCCTCCCCACCATCCTCCATTCTATGCCTGCAAGTAATAACTCATTTGACATCAGGAATCAATGGGGCCAATGCATTCACTGGCCTATTCGTTTCATTCGTTTCGTGGGTACACGCGTACCTCCTGGATACATGGTATATGCATAAGAACGAATGGTATGCACGAAACGTGTTAATAAAATACGTGCGTACCCACGAAACGAAAGAAACAAATGGCCCAACGAATGAACATCCCTAGTAATAAGTAAATTGTGCTATGAAATTCACATGCAAAAACAAATGCAACTCCTGCTACAGTAAACTAATGCTTAGCACAGGAGAATATGTACAGAAAACATAGTCTTCTGCCTATAAAAAGATTTATGCACACAAAATACAAATTATCTGCTTCAAACAATTGGTGCACAAAGCACTTTCTCTGCATAAAAACACGCTTTACGTGCAGAAATTGTGTTTTATGTGCACATAAATTCAAGGTTGAGGACCCGCACCAGCAACTCTGGGTTCTGCACCAGAGCTTACCTACGCCAGCTCTGACCAGTAGTTTATAATCTCCAGTGCAGGGAAACCATGCATTGAGCCTCTGCTCTCTGCATCGGGGACTTATTAACATGGGATTTCAATAGAGGGCTCATCTGTGCACACCCAGGTTTGTGCATGCAGTGTTTGCACACAAAACTCCCTGCTGCAGGGAGAGTAAAGCTTTGTGCACATTCACCAGTAAAAGTGCCCAGCACTCCTTATTACATGGGGGCCAATGTGAGGATGCGTTCCTGCTCATTTCTCTGGCAGTATGCTGCTGAAATAAAGGAAAAGTCATTCATGGCTGTGTATTACTACTAAAAAGCAATTCCAACCACCCCGAGAACCAGAAATGGGTGGAATACATTGGTTACACCTTTCTCAAGGCTCCAACTCTCTCCTCTTTTTGTGGACAGCCTTCACGTCCCTATTGAGAATTACTCAGACACTCAAGGGGTAATTTTGAAAAGGATTTAT
The DNA here is from genome assembly GCF_901001135.1 of Rhinatrema bivittatum. Classification (NCBI taxonomy): domain Eukaryota; kingdom Metazoa; phylum Chordata; class Amphibia; order Gymnophiona; family Rhinatrematidae; genus Rhinatrema; species Rhinatrema bivittatum. The sequence goes on along the minus strand of NC_042627.1, from coordinate 80,670,144 downwards.
GTGCGTAAAAGTAGCATATGTTGTAGCAATTTTCAAAAGCCTGTTTACGCGTGTAAAACATATGGACAATTAATGACATTTTGTAGCAATTTTCAAAAGCTCATTTACACGTGTACAACTCAGTTTTAAGCATGTAAATCCTTTTGAAAATTGCCTCCAATGTGCATAGTCATGTTTGCTTTCCAGATACAATGCTTTATACAACTGAGCCCTGTAAACACATGGCTACAAGTGCTTCCTACACCTGACCTGAATGTGCACAAAAGCACCATGGAACAGTAAGTGCTATTGTGTAATGAAAGGAATTGTTCAGATGGACATGCTTATGATTTTAGTGAAACAGAAGTACCTTTAAATAAAGAAAATCTGATGCAAACCCACAAACCACCTCATCATTCAGTGTATGATCTGAGCCTGGCTAAAGCAGATGGATTGCCACTAAGGCCTTTATTTTAACAGCAGCTTCCCACACCATGGCTGCTCTGTGTCATTCGGGAACGATGGCGCCATCGACCGCTAAAACACCACAACATTGCAGAAAAGTACCTTTAATGTGCTATTTTACGTTCATCTCGCGGAACGGCTGCAATGTCTGCTCTTTCCAACATGTCAGGGACCAAGCCACCCAGCTATCATCTTCTACATATGATCTGCCTGCATTTTCTGGCTCAAAGAGTGAGGGTTGTAGTTCCTGACCATCTCCCTCACTCCAGGCCAATGCGAGGAGCATGGGAATATGATCTGCCTTTTATTATTCAATAACCATGTTTGTCATGCATCTGCATAATCTAAGCGTGCATAAATTAGGCTATGTAATACAACCGTTATTTGCATAATAATAGCGAGTTAATAGATGCTTAAAGAGCATGGACCAACAGCACCTTTAAATCAGTTGTGCCCTGGGGCTGGCTAGCCTGAGCAGCCTCACTGCCAGGCTCCTGCTATTCAGAGGGAACCGCATGGATAATTCAGTCGCAACCCCAGTGGACAGTTGCTTGCATTTCTCCACAGCCACTTACAGCCAGTTTCTTTCTCTGCTTTGATTTCTTTCAGCCTCCCTCGCTTCCTGGGAGAAGTTGACCTCGCTGTTTGTTTCTTCTGGCCCTCTCCAGGTCATTTTTTGTTTCTATCTATGCTTTCTCTAAAACCAGCCTGGAAAGGAAGAGGTAACTCCTGCCTCATGGAAGTTACTGAAATCATGTGCTACGGTACACACACAGGAAACTCATGGCCCAGTCTTGAAGAAACACTAACAGTCTTAAAGGAGAAGAGCCTTTTTCTCAGGTCAGAGTCAGTGACAGTGCTAGGTAGCGTTCCGAGAATTTATCTTGTGCAATACTTTTCAATAGTCTATTGCAATGGTTCTCAGCTCAGTCCTTGGGACAACCTAGCCAGTCAGGTTTTCAAGATAGCAAGCATGAAAAGCATGAGGTAGGTCTGCATGCGGAGCCTCCGTTGGATGCGTACTCATTGTGGCTATCCTGGAAACCTGCGTGGCAGACAGTGTCCCAAAGACTGGGCTGAGAATTCCTGGTCTGTATAGCACAATAATGTCCAATACATCAGGGTCATTTTATTGACTGGTGCCTTCATGGAAAGACGTTACATCTACCTTCGGTCTCCGTTTGCTGAAATTATTGGTGTCACATTCCAGACATTCACTGCACCATAATCAAGGGATAAAAGTTAATCAAGGATTCAGGGCCATGTATGCAGCATCTCCAACATCACTAGTCATTGCCCTGGACAGTAAAATCCAAATGGAAAATTATTTTCCCTTCATCCTACTGCCTTCCACTACAAGCTGCTTAGAGCCTGAGGAAATAGCAGCTTATTTCCTCCTTCGGACTCCTAATCCAAGCCATTCTGTCTAAATTAAGGATGGGACTGGTGGATGAGAGTCTTCAGAGGGACAGGAATATTAGCGTCATGAGGAGAGATGGAAAATACCCACCCTGTCTTCTGAAGAAAGAAAATATGCAAACAGAATTATTCTGATTAAATCTGCCCCACCCCTCCGTTCTGCTTAGCAAGCAACCAATTGCAGACCCTGCTCTGCCATGTGTGTGTGAGTCCCTGTCCCTTCATACACAGGCATGAATGTCCTAGTGGCACATACAAGTAATGAGCAATCTTACCTGAGGATAGGGAAACCTCCCAAGGGCGAGCTGCAAAAGGAAATATTTATTAGTTAGAGATTTGCATGCAAGAAACCATAAACACATCCAGGAAAACAGAAGAAACTGTAAGAAAATAAAGGCTCCCTGAGGATGATGGGAGTCATTGCCTCGTTAGCGGCTTTTCAAATAAAATCCATCTTTTTAGAATACCCACGAGCGAGCGCGGGTTTGTGCACAGGTGGGAGGCACAGGGGCGTCCTGAAACTGCTAACTTACCCAACTAGCAGCCCACTGAATAGACCAAAGAAAGTTATATATGGCGAACTTTAAAGCTAACCAGCTTTTTTTTCAATATGGCCTCTTAGTTTTAAGTTATCCAGCTTCATATGGCCCCATAACTTAGCCTTAAAAAAAATCAGTGATGACGGGAATTTAAAAAAACAAATGTTGAGTGAGGGCCTCCCAGCCCGCTTCCCCCACCCTATAAATTTCCGAAAGACCCCTGCCAGCCCCTCCAACAGGAAACTGAAAAATGAAAGTTAAACTCTCAGTGCCAGGGCTGCAGTCTCGGGAGCTTCCAGCGCTGCTCTGTTAAGCTCTCGGCGGTGGAGGGAGAGGAGAGAGCAGGGGGATAGTTTAACCTTCATTTTTACATTTCCTATTAAAAGGGTTTGGGGGGGGCTCGGCTGGCAGGAACCTATGAAATTTATTGGGGGGGGGGGGAATCGGGCTGGAAAACCCTGGCATAATCTGCAGAGAGCAGCTTGCACCATTTAGTCTTGATCAGCCGCCACTGCTCTGCGTTGTTGGACATCCGGCTAACTTATTAAGTTAGAGTTGAAAATCTGCTAAATTTGCCAGCTACTTTTACCCTGCCCGGGAATGCCTCTCTTTTACCCATCCAAACAAGCTAAACAAGCGGCCGGATAATTTCTGAGTTATCCAGCTAAATGCCTTGGAATATTGAGCCTTTTGTGTAAGCACTGGAAGCCCAGACTGGTCACAAGCTGCACAGCAGAGCAAAGGCAGCGAAGAAGGGTTAGTTCAGGAAGCAGCGCCGGCGAGAAAGAAACTATATACACACAATAAAAAAATAAAAAGCAGGAGACACAAAAACATTATCTAGCATGAAGAATGGAAGAGGAGAGAGCAGACCATGCAAACTGCGGCCAAAACGCTCCAAATCCACCCTGGAATGCCTCGGAATCCTAAATCATCTTTGGCCTATTTATAGCAGTTTCTTCTCCCCCGAGCTTGTCAAGGTATTTTAAATTAAGAAACTTAGAAGAGAGTCTGTAATCCAGCCTGAAATAGCCTGCAGATATATCACTGTACTAAATGTGCTTCAGATTTAATGAAGCCTTAATGTCCTTTTTAATTTTGCCTGTTCTGTATCACCAGGGGTCGAGCAAGGCAATCAGCGCTCGAGAGGGAGGTTTCACTTAAAACTAGGAAAAAACTCATTTGCTTATGAGTTGCACTGTATTTTCTTAATTAAATTTACTGAGTAAAATGGTTTAAGTTCAGCCAACCAATGACCTCTCCGTGCAGATTTAGATTTATAAACAGGTTAACAGTTAAATTAAAAAAATAAAATAAACAGATTACGTTTATGCACTAATAGGAATTTGCTGTCCTTTTATCATGTTTACAGAAGTCATTTGAAGCGGGGGAGTCGGAGTCCACTGGAAACCCTTTCCTAACTATTAAGCAGAGACAAACAGCTAATCTGTCAGTGGTCCCTCTCTCCTCCAGCCTTCTCCTGCTCTGGCTCAGGCTGTCCCTTCACTCTCTCCTCCATTGGCTTATGCTGTCTCTTCTCTCTCTCCTGCTCTGGCTCAGGCTGTCTCTTCACTCTCTCCTCCATTGGCTCATGCTGTCTCTTCACTCTCTCCTCCATTGGCTCATGCTGTCCCTTCACTCTCTCCCATTGGCTCATGCTGTCTCTTCACTCTCTCCTTCATTGGCTCATGCTGTCTCTTCACTCTCTCCTGCTCTGGCTCAGGCTGTCCCTTCACTCTCTCCTCCATTGGCTCATGCTGTCTCTTCACTCTCTCCTCCATTGGCTCATGCTGTCCCTTCACTCTCTCCCATTGGCTCATGCTGTCTCTTCACTCTCTCCTTCATTGGCTCATGCTGTCTCTTCACTCTCTCCTGCTCTGGCTCAGGCTGTCCCTTCACTCTCTCCTCCATTGGCTCATGCTGTCCCTTCACTCTCTCCCATTGGCTCATGCTGTCTCTTCACTCTCTCCTTCATTGGCTCATGCTGTCTCTTCACTCTCTCCTCCATTGGCTCATGCTGTCCCTTCACTCTCTCCCATTGGCTCATGCTGTCTCTTCACTCTCTCCTTCATTGGCTCATGCTGTCTCTTCACTCTCTCCTGCTCTGGCTCAGGCTGTCCCTTCACTCTCTCCTCCATTGGCTCATGCTGTCCCTTCACTCTCCTCCATTGGCTCATGCTGTCTCTTCACTCTCTCCTCCTTTGGCTCATGCTGTCTCTTCACTCTCTCCTCCTTTGGCTCATGCTGTCCCTTCACTCTCTCCTCCACTGGCTCATGCTGTCCCTTCACTCTCTCCTCCACTGGCTCATGCTGTCTCTTCACTCTCTCCTCCACTGGCTCATGCTGTCCCTTCACTCTCTCCTCCTTTGGCTCATGCTGTCCCTTCACTCTCTCCTCCTTTGGCTCATGCTGTCTCTTCATTCTCTCCTCCTTTGGCTCATGCTGTCCCTTCACTCTCTCCTCCATTGGCTCATGCTGTCTCTTCACTCTCTCCTCCTTTGGCTCATGCTGTCTCTTCACTCTCTCCCATTGGCTCATGCTGTCTCTTCACTCTCTCCTCCTTTGGCTCATGCTGTCTCTTCACTCTCTCCTCCTTTGGCTCATGCTGTCTCTTCACTCTCTCCCATTGGCTCATGCTGTCTCTTCACTCTCTCCTCCATTGGCTCATGCTGTCTCTTCACTCTCCTCCATTGGCTCATGCTGTCTCTTCACTCTCCTCCTTTGGCTCATGCTGTCCCTTCACTCTCTCCTCCTTTGGCTCATGCTGTCTCTTCACTCTCTCCTCCATTGGCTCATGCTGTCTCTTCACTCTCTCCTCCTTTGGCTCATGCTGTCTCTTCACTCTCTCCTCCTTTGGCTCATGCTGTCTCTTCACTCTCTCCTCCTTTGGCTCATGCTGTCTCTTCATTCTCTCCTCCTTTGGCTCATGCTGTCTCTTCACTTTCCTCCATTGGCTCATGCTGTCTCTCTTCACTCTCTCCTCCTTTGGCTCATGCTGTCTCTTCACTCTCTCCTCCTTTGGCTCATGCTGTCCCTTCACTCTCTCCTCCTTTGGCTCATGCTGTCTCTTCACTCTCTCCTCCTTTGGCTCATGCTGCATGCTCTACACCAGCGCTTCTCAACCAGTGAGTCGCGCACTGCCTGGTCTCCGCTCTTCCCGCCCTCTCCTTACCCCAGCGAGACGCACACGGTTCTTCAGCGCACACTGCTGCTCTTCCTGCCCGTGCTGTCAGCACTTTCAAGGCCAGAGTGGAACGGCAGCAGGGTTTGTGTAAACCAACAACAGCAGCATGGCCCTTTCTTCTTCCCGCCCCTGCGGCCCGGAAGAGGAAGTGATGCTTACCAGGCACGCGGGAAGAAGAAAGGGCCAAGCTGCTGCTGCCAAATTCATGTCCCAGGCTCCCAAGATTCGCCCCCAGCCCCTCAGTGGTAAGAAGGCAGCAATCAGCTGTTTGTCTGGGCTGCGATCATCATGACGCAGTGCAGTCAGCTGAGAATGTGGCCCTGGCAATTTCCTGCCACGCAGCTGATTGGGAAATCCGTCGATTAGCTGCCTCAGGTCTGCGGCGTTTAACTTTTTTTTTTTTTGTATGGCCCCTGCTCCAGACCTACGGGTCCCGCTGATGTCAGCAGGATTGTGGCCTAAATCGTATGGGCCTCCCCCAATGCCTTCTGCAGCTCCCCTCTCTCCTCGTGATGGCACTAGGCTCAGAGACTCGTGTCAGCTCCAGCCCTTCCCCCTCGGGAACACTTCCTGCCTCTCCTCAGGCTCCCACCGATCAAAACGCAGCCTCTTCATACCGCGGGGAGCCTGCCATTGGCTTCCCGAGGCTCTGCACATCCCAGCCTACAGCTGCTATTCTCAGCCCCTCCTCCCTGCACCCTCTGAACCACGGGAACTTCCCCTGGCTCCTGCAGCTAGAATCGCGGCCTTTCTGCTCTTGGCCACTCACCCGTGCAACCAGCAATGGCCCACAGACAGAGACGGTCACTGCCTCCCGCAGCCCTTGCACATCATGGCTACTCAACGGATTTCCCAAACAGCCACATGGCAGGAAATCCCCGCGGCCACATTCTCAGCTGACTGCTCTGTGCTGCGATGATCACAGCACAGGCAAACAGCTGAGTGCTGCCTTCTTACTGCTGCGGGGCCGAGGGAGTCACTCCTGCTGCAGTTATCAGCCTGTCATGACTGCTTTAATAGCAGAATACCGGCTGCTTTGTGCTATAGCTGCCATATGGGGTGGGGGTGAGTGAGTGAGACAGAGTGAGCCAGCATGTGTGTAAGTATGTGAGAGAATGTGTGTGATTGAGACTGTGTGTAAGAGAGAGAAAAAATGTGTGAAAGCAAGAGACTGGTCAGGGAGGTGACTGGTGTGTATGAGAGAAAGATAGATTGGTCAGGGAGGTGATTGGTGTGTGTGTGTGTGTGTGTGTGAGAGAGAGCAAGATTGGTCAGGGAGGTGACTGGTGTGTGTGTGTGTGTGTGAGAGAGCAAGCAAGATTGGTCAGGGAGGTGACTGGTATGTGTGTGTGTGTGTGTGTGTGTGTGTGTGTGTGTGTGTGAGAGAGAGAAAGATTGGTCAGGGAGGTGACTGTGTGTGTGTGTGTGTGACAGAAAGATGACTGGTATGTGAGTGACAAAGTGTGTATGTGTGTGTGTGTTGAGACAGACTAGTCATGGACCCTAAGGAAGAGGAGCCATTGCTGCTTCTGGTGTGTGCTAAGGCCTACAAGGGAAAGGAGTAGGAGAGTTGCCAGAGAGTGTAAGTAAAGGTGGCTTTTTAAGTTTATCTTTCTTGATTGACTGACATTTTAATTATTGGGTATTATGTAATGTGTCTGCTGTTTGAAATATTTTATTGGTGTTTAGGGAATTTTTAATAATTTTGTAAGTTTTTAATGATCGGATGTTATTCTATTTATCAGCTGTTTTATATTTATTATTCTAGGTTTAGAATTATTATTTTATATTACCTGAGAAATGTAAAATAGAAATGTGGAGACAAAAACTGAACTGGAAACAGCAAGAAGCCAGACTGAGTGTATGCAGTGCAACAATGGGAAAACAAAATCATTTAACTTGATGGTCACTTTATTCTGTATTTGGTGAGGGTCTATCTGTGTTCTGCGTGTGTGACCCAGGTAAAAGGTATTCTGCAAGCTTGTAGTTTCTGTGTAGGGATCTATAGCAGCTTGGCTTGTTCTGTTTCCTCATAGGAGGTGTATTGGTGTTTAGGACCTGGTTAAATATTTGTAGTGTTGCCTTTTCATAGGTAGGGTTATTACTGTTTGAATGAGTTCCATAATGCAGGTTAGTTTGTGTACATTATTGCAGATCCTGGGAGTCTATTAGTGCTATATTTCTGTTTCCATTTCTTCAGTTTTGCACTGCATACAGAGCGGCTTTTTTGGGTCTCCATTCCAGTTTGTCTCCATATTTGTAATTTGCGGTCTTTCTGTACTTGGTGAAGGTCGATTCTATGTATGTGACCGATGTGAAGTATTTTTTTTAGCATGTAGGCATTTGTATCAATCTTATTTGTTGTGTTTTCTCAATAGAACATGTATTGGTGGTAAATTATTGTTTTTTTCATAAGGAGGGCTAGTGCGCATAAAAACTGTTTATGTTGCTGTTACTGAGATGACACCAGAAATATATTTTTTGCATGGTAAACTGAAAGGGGAATGGCCTAGTTCTGTTCTGCACCCATTGTTGGGGGGGTCAGGGTGGATCCCGCAGATACAAAGTATATGTTTACATTTAGCCCCGAGATGGTCATGTGTTCAGTGTGCCACGCATGTGAGAACCATCTGTCAGGTGTGTCCCAACAGAAAAAAAGGTTGAGAACCACTACTCTATACCATGCATCTACATGGGGGTCCCTCTTCAAGCTTGTAACACAGAATTACGATAAAATAAAAAATAGGAGAAACCCAACTTCATGGGTTGATGGATAGGTTTCGTGAGGAATAACATCTTGCTGTCCTCGGAGAAAACCAGTTACAGGTAAACAACTCTGCTTTCTCTGAAGACAAGCAGGATGGTAGTCCTCACACGTGGGTGAATCCCTAATTACAGGCTGCTCCCTAACACAAAAGGGGACCAACAGACACCTGTCCAAAATGGGTCACAGGCACAACAACAACGGTGCTGTTGGTAACAGAGAAGGGTGACAGCCTGAACCCAAACAATGTGCCCTAGGTTGGGAGAGTTGGGTTCTACACCTCGAACAGGTTCCAGAGGACAGACTGGCCGAACCTACTGTTGCGTCGGCCATCCCTATCAAAACAGAATTGTGATGTGAAAGTGTGGTCAGAACTCCACATCACAGCCTTGCAGATATCCTCCATGAGCCACCAATGCTGCCAAGGCTCCGACAGAATGAGCCTTGACATGACCCCCAAGATGCAGTCCTGCCTGGTTATGACAGAAGGAGATGCAATCTGCAGGCCAATTGGATAATTTGTTTGGCAACGGCAACACCCAACCTATTCCTATCAAAAGAAACAAAAAGTTGGGTGGACAGTCTATGGGCTTCTGTCTGCTCCAGAGAGAAGGCTAAGGCTCACTTGCGGCCCAAACTGTGCAATGTTCATTCGCCTTGGTGTGAATGGGGTTTGGGAAAGAAAACTGGTAAGACAATTGACTGGTTAAGATGGAAAATCCATCACCATCTTATGCAGGATCTTAGGGTGTGTACGCAAAAACCACCCTGTCATGATAAAACTTAGTGTAAGTTAGTTCAGTCACTAAGGCCTGGAGCTCGCTGACCCTGTGTGCTGAAGTGACTGTCACCAAAAATATGACCTTCCAGGTCAGGTACTTCAAGTCACAGGTGCACAGCAGCTCAAATGGAGCTTTCATCAGCTGAGCTAACACCACATTGAGGTCCCAAAACACAGCGGGAGGCCTTAGGAGAGGCTTCAATTGAAGCAGGCCCAGCATGAAACTAATAACTATAGGCTGTACTGAGATGGGCGTAACATCTACATCGTGGCAGTATGCACCAACTACACTAAGATGAACGCTGACAAGAGTTGGTTTTTAAGCCAGCATCCGAAAGATGTAGAAGGTAATCAAGCAGTTTTTGTGTGGGGCAGGAGAACAGATCTAGGGCCTTCTGCTCACACCACACGGAAATCCTCCTCCACTTCAGTCCACAGGACTTTCTGGTGGAAGGCTTTCTAGAAGCCACCAGGACCCAAGACACATCTTCAGATAGATCAAGTGACCGCAGGATTAACCTCTCAACATCCAGGCTATGGATAAGTTCTAGCAGGAGAAGTCCATTACCTGCTATTAATCAAGTTGACTTAGAAAATAGCCACTGCTATTACTAGCAATGGTAACATGGGACAGACTTAGTGTTTGGGTACTTGCCAGGTTCTTATGGCCTGGATTGGCCACTGTTGGAAACAGGATGCTGGGCTTGATGGACCCTTGTTCTGACCCAGTATGGCATGTTCTTATGTTCACACCAAATGAGCCCTGAACTCTATTCCAGAAACCTCCAAACTGTGAACACACATTCAATTCAATGGTAACTGGTACAATTTTATATGCAATACAAATCATGAACCTTATGAACAATTTCCAAAACTTTTTTTGTAGGACCTCTAAACTCGATGAGTCTGTCAGTCATTCAAACTCATACTTGGGTGAAATGGTCCAATTACTTTATTAATCAAATATCAATTTTTAGTTTTATCACTTTTTAGACCCAACCGAGGTCATTACTAATAAAATGCTACAGCAGTGCATCCATGAACTGAGAGAAACCGAAGTGAAGAGATGCAAACACTCTACTTTTAGAGACTCATCAAATTTGTTCAAGACTTATAAACCCCTTAAATTTGAAAATAATATGGGAAGATACTTATCTGAAATGTTCAGCAACAAATTCCATGGCTAAGAATGTCCCCTCGTCTGAGCTATTCAGCAGTAAATTCCATTGTAAAGACTGTCCCGACACAATCGTGTTTCGAACCACACCAGGTCCTGCTTCAGGGGCAACGGCTCATCCAAAAGTGTTCTTCAACAGCACACAAACTTCAATCCCACTGCGGTAACCAAACTCTCTCACGGTTCCATTCGATTTCTTTTTATTTTCCTTTTTCAGACCGCTGTTGAAGAACCCTTTTGGATGAGCCGTTGCCCCTGAAGCAGGACCCGGTGTGGTCCGAAACACGATCGTATCGGGACAGTCTTTACAATGGAATTTACTGCTGAATAACTCAGACGAGGGGACATTCTTAGCCATGGAATTTGTTGCTGAACAATTCAGATGAGTATCTTCCCATATTATTTTCAAGTTTAAGGGGTTTATAAGTCTTGAAGAACAAATTTGATGAGTCTCTAAAAGTAGAGTATTTGCATTTCTTCACTTCGGTTTCTCTCAGTTCATGGATGCACTGCTGTAGCATTTTATTAGTAATGACCTCGGTTGGGTCTAAAAAATGATAAAACTAAAAATTGATATTTGATTAATAAAGTAATTGGGCCATTTCACCCAAGTATGAGTTTGAATGACTGACAGACTCATCGAGTTTAGAGGTCCTACAAAAAAGTTTGGAGATTGTTCATAAGGTTCATGATTTGTATTGCATATAAAATTGTACCAGTTACCATTGAATTGAATGTATGTTCTTATGTTCACCACTGAGGAGAGCAGCCTGTTTTCTGCATTTACATTTGTCAAGTGGAATCCGCATTGCCCTTCTCCTGTCTCCATGGATCTACTGAAGAGATCCTTCAGTGGACCTGCTAGAACCCCTCTTAGGATGTCTCTCATCTGGCCCCATGGCTTTCTGCTATTTCCACACAAATGCTCTCTTCTGTATAGATGCCCTTTCCAATCAGCAACGCACTCCTTCTCCAAGAGCTTCGCTCATGACTGAAGAATTTGTCTAGATTTCTGTTTTTTTTCATCTCTCTTCATCCATTGCATGCTCATCACCTTTCAGTCTTACAATTCCACTTCTGACCTTATTTTTCAGATATGTCAAAAAAAGGATTTTGTCACCTCGCTGTATCTCTTTAGCAATCCTACACTTGGGTTTTTGCCATCTTGAATTCTTTCCTTGTCTGTTTTAGCTTTATCAGATATTCTTCCCTGTGTTCCACTTTGAGATCCTCTGTAATTTCGGAAGTACAAGCAAACGAAAGAGACTAATGACAATAGAGTAGCCTTTAAAAATTATGCTTAACTGCTGGATCCCAGACAAATTTGTTGGAAGACATGGTTCGACAGGAACCATGTCTTCCAACCTTCAGAAAGAGACTTAAGACATGGCTGTTCAAGAAAGCCTTTCCGGACTCTGACTGATGATCTCACCAAATACAGAAAGACGGTCTATCTCCCACTAAACTGATACGGACATACCAAACACTACACGTTCTTATTCTTGTTAAATTTCTATCGTCTTATTCTTCTTCTTTTCCCAGTTAGAACCATCCTTGTTTTATTGTAACTGATTTTTTCTGCGCACTGTTATAACTTGTTATAATTTGTAAATATATAAAATGTATACTCATGTTATATTTATACACGTTTATAATGTATTGATCACCCCTGTTTTATGTAAACCGACATGATACGAATCTCCGTGAATGCCGGTATAGAAAAACTCAAATAAATAAAATAAATAAATAAATAAAATAAAAAAATTCTCCAAGCAATCTCTCATTCCAATCCCTATACACAGATACAATGAGAAGAGACAGATGGATTTCAGAGAATACCAACCTGAGCAGTTCTGTCTTTTTTTCCAGCACAATAATAATTGGGCGATATTGCAGAAGAAAAGATAAAATGATCAATGAATACTGTGAAATGCCAGATAAATTCTCAAGCATGGTCTACATACATATTGTAGCCATTGGGGGGCAGAATTCTGGCCCACAAGGGACATGAGCAGGTCATGTTTTAAGGGTAACCAAAATACAAGTACAAGTCAGACTATCCATTGTGGATAATGTGGATAAGGTTTGGGAGTTGTGCATCACTGCTATAGACAGATACACACTCTGGGCAGTGAACATGACATCAGCTAATAACAAGGCTCACCAAGTCTGTCCATCTCTGCTTTTCCCCTTATATCTGCAGTGCTAAGGGGCTGGACTTCTTGAATTCTGTTCCTGTTGTTACCTCCACCTTCACTGAAAGAACGCGCCATGCATCCACCACCTCCTTAGGTGACCTCTTGTTAGACCTTCCTTTGCACTGAAAACGCACAGGAATAAGTTCCTTAGGGAAGTTCACAATCTCTGCCACTGGAGGTCTTTAAGAACTGGTCGAACACACGTCTGTTAGGGATGGCCTAGGTGACCTCTTGAGCTCTCTTCCAAGCTCTATTGTTCTATAGTTCCAGAAAAAACAAAGCATAAAACAACACAGAAGTCTGCTAGTGAAGAACCGGAATAAATATTAGATAGGTCAAAAATCTATCTACCCCAAGAATTTGTTTCTTGCTTCTCATAAATCAACTGTCACACTGCACAGCGAGATAATCTGAAGGACACAACAGCAATTAAGCAGTGCTAAAGTACTTCTAAGGGGCAAGTGACAAAAAAGCAGAGCTCCAGCCCCAAGCACCTTGAAGTAGGGCTTCAATTAAATGTGCAGGATTTAGCAATGCAGGAACAAAAAAGAATTACAAATTAATTTAATCTTCTGCCTATAGTTTGCAGCTGTACTCCAAAGTGTCTGGGGCTTACGAACAAAAGCCTGAAAGGAAGGCTTCAATTTTTAATGCCCAGCACCATTAGCTGATAAGTTGCAGGAGCCGGCGACCCCTGTGGAGGGGGCAGAGGTGCGAGTAACAGAGACTGATGGAGAGACACATTTGTTATTTCTAATACCGCCAGGCTTGAGAGAAACTTGCCCTAATAACCTCAGGGACACCACTGACTGTGAACAGATGAGTTCAGACCCTACAGCAGAGAAAGATTACAACAAACCACAATCTGCAACGTGAACTGTTTGGTTTCCTACAGAGAATATTTACACTGTTGGCCCTCACAGCACCGACACCTAGAGTCTACATATGTAGGCAGGGCTAAACCAGTACCATAAACCCATGCAAACACGCATTTCAACAGCATATGGTTAGATGACTATGAGGAGGCGTAATCCATTCTTTGAGAACAGACAAGAAAGCGAGACCCACTTCCTGCTACTGACTATCTGAGTAACTCTGGACAATTCACTTTGCCTCTTGGGTCCTCTATGCATTTTTTGTATCTTCTATAGAGGTTGCCATATAGTGTCATGGATTCACCCAAGCCAAAAGCTCATCCAGGGAACTCTTCCTCATAGTCAAACAAACTCCTAGGATTGACCACTTCTCTGCCTCTGTCTGTTATAACTGAAGACTGCTGTAACAAACTAGCTGATTTTTTCACAACAAGATCAACTGCATCAGATCAGGGCTAGACACCTCGAACAAGAAATGTTCCTCTCCAGAAAAGCAAACTGCACCTCACCATTCCCTCACAACATTCCACTCCTTATCGGAGGAAGACGGAGAGAGCCTCCTCTCCAGTTTCAAGCTCACAACATGCCCAGAAGACTCCTGCCCTGTCTCGCTTATCAAACAAGCTAAAGCTGGACCTCACTCTCTGAAGGCCATCTTCCTGAGATCTTAAAAAAAAGCAGTAGTAAAGGCTACATTGAAGAAACCTGACATGGACCCAAATGACCTTTGTAACTACAGACCAGCCTCCAACTTCCCATTCCTCAGCAAGTTTATTGAAAAAGCAGTCCTGCTACAACTCACCAACTTTCTACAAACTGTCGACCTCCTAGACCCCTTTCAATTGGGATTCAGAGCCCAAAGGTGCTGGTGAGCCCAGTTGATAAGCTCAATTATGGCTAATCTGCACTCCTACTACTCCTTGATCTCCCAACAGTTTTGAACACTACTGATCATAAATCCTTCTAAGCTGCCTAACAGACCTGGGAATCGCTGACCCGGCACTGAAATGACTTGAATCTTTCTTCTAAGATTGCACCCAGACTTTCTCTCCTGGGCAGGCATCTTCGCATCCCCACACCATACTATGTGGAGTCCCACAGGGCTCCATTCTCTTCAGCACTCTTTAACATCTGTATGACCCTGCTAGGCAAGCAACTCAAGGAACTCAATATTCTCTACCACACTTACGCAGATGACATCCAACTACTATGTCCCCCTGGACTCAAACTCTGACCAGGCAATCTCTAAACTTAATAACTGCCTGGATCAAGTCCTGAACTGGTTTCTCTGCAACCATCAAACTAAACCCCCCAAAAAACAGAAGTCCTACGAATTGGAGAAAAAGACCACTGTTACATCCACTCAAGGGACCCTAGCAGGGGACAGCCCTCCCTTTCTCCCACCAGGTTTCATCCTGGATTCTAAACTCACTACTGATGCTCAGACAATTTCTGCAACTAAATCTGTCTTCTTTCTACTACACCAACTGTGCCACCTCCACCTCTTCTCTGTCGGCCCAACCTTTGCAATGATGATCCAGGCCTGTATTATCTCCTGCCTGGACTACTGCAAGTTTCTATACATTGGACTACTCAAAATACTTGACTACCACCTGCAGCTCATACAAAATGCAGTTGCTCAGCCACACAAAATGATAGAAAATTTGATCATTATCACCCCATGCCTCAGAACTCTACAATGGCTCGTAATACACTACTGGACCATATTAAAAACCTTTGCCCTGGCGTTCAAGGCCCTCAAAGGCTTCGCACGTCCCCATTTGAACAACCAACTCACCCTTTACACTTCTGCCTGCCCCCTGCACTCAGTACTACCTTTCAGTTCGCCTGGTAGTACCAGTGCCTAGAGAAAAGAACTTTTGCAGGCTCAGTCGCCACTCTTGGGAACTCACTTCCACTTGAGATCAGGCATGACCCAGACCTTTTCACTTTCAGGGAAAGTGTGAAAACCCCGCTATTCACAGCAGCTTAAGGCTGACAACCAGATCCCCAAACTCCTGCAGAGATCCCTGATGCTCCAGCATTGCCCACAGAAACCACAAACTGCTCGCCAAGCAGAGCTAGGCCCTCTCTGTGTCACTGAGCTGTAGTTGCCCCAGCTCACAAATAGCCTCGCTTTACCTGTGCTATATGCATTTTCCTTTCTTTCTTTAAAATGGAGAGATGTGAGTCAGGAGGGTATAGTTCTGTTTATGAATGCATTAATGTTGGAATTTGTGGGTAGAACGCAGAAGAAACAACTGCACTCTGTTTAGTTTGTGTACGTTTTTGTTTGTGGAATTCTCTCAAGAAAGAAGAATTGTAACTAAAATGGCTCTTAAGCCGCTTATCACAAGTCATTCTAAGCGAGGAACACAATGCATAATTTATAAACCAACAAAACACACAAATAAATACTAAAATACAGTGGCATAGGCAATACGACCATGAAATTATCCAAAAGCTTGCTCTCCTGCAGCGCCCTGCATGTGTCTGCTGTTGAACTGTACCCTGTGACTGGCTCGATGTCCTTCCTTCCAGCCTGTGTGTAACATCCTTTGAACTCTTTCGGTGGAAATAAATGATGATGATGATGATTTTGGTAGCTAGGGCCTGAAGCAGAGACATCTGCACACAATACTTTCACCTTTGACTCCTGGAAACTGGTCAAGAAATATATTGAGGAGGTCCTAAGAAGAAGGCATCGCCTTCTATATAGTTTTCTCTTTACTGACCTTTCTTCCTGCACCTTTGAGCTAGAGAAGTCAGGTCAAACAGACTCTCAGATCCCCAAGCAGCTAACCCACACACATGCAAAGGTTTCTGGGTAATTTTCAGTTGCCTGCTTACCCTCCCTGGTCCCTTATAAACCTTTGGGAGGGGGGCAGTGCAGCAGGACTTCCTAGGTGATGCTGCTTTACTTTGCTCAAGTGTCAATCCTGGTTTAGCATTAACCCTGGGCCTGTGATTCTCTTTACTAAAACGTCTGCGTCATCGGTCCCATCTTGCCAAATAAATAACACTGAGAAGCCGAAATTTGCGAAGGAGCAGCTGGAGCCGGGCAGGGCAGTCGCTCTGACTTCCCTGGAACGTGTGCAGTGAGGAACACAGACACTAACTTCTTATTAGTCTGGGGGATTTGAAAAGATTACCTGTCCTCGGCAAAGTGTGACTATGGCACAGCATGATCTATAGCAGCCGCAGCTACCTGAGCAGAGCCCGCACTGCCCCAGCACTGGGAGCAGATAAATCTCACAGCAATACTACTTGGGTAAAGTTTGGCTCTGAGTGGCGCATATGTGCTTCCGAGGCAGTGAAGCAAAGGCCTATAAAATACACTAATTACTGGAAGTTCTGGTCACTGGGTGATTGATAGTTCTCTGCCAGGCAACATCCTCATCCTCAGCGCCTGGGAGGAGGAGGAGGAGGAGGAGGGGCTCAGCCACTACAAAGCAATTCTTAATTCATGATCCTGCCCTCGGGCTCTGCTCCTGGTGCTGTGGCTCCCACCCAGGTTTGGGGATGTGGACGCTGCCCCTCTCCCCCCCCACCACTTGCAGAAAGAGAAGGGCTGCAGGCTAAATAAATATCCAAGCAGCAGCAAAAGTGGCCAAGCAGAACTCCTCTTCCGTAAAGGTCCTGCTCTATGGAGAAGCCATGAGCAATGGCACACGAATCGGGAGCCCGTTCTGTACATCTTCTAGCCATCCAGCGATGCACGCAGACAGAGAACGAGGTGGCAAGGAATCGCAATGAACAGGGAGCAAAGGTAGTTACCAGGGGTAATCCCTAGGGAGGAAAACCTCCCCCAGCTACGTTTTATGTATTCATTGCGAGCTGAAGGTGGTTTAGCAGCTGCTTCCCTGTCCCCATTCTATGGCTATGAGGAGGGCGAAGTCTCAGGGAGCAGAAGCGGGGATTTGAACCCCGGCTTTCCTGGTTCTCAGCCCACCCCCCATTCCTGCAGAAAGATCTCGCCGTCCTCCTCCGCCACAGACTTTACCTGCAGCTAAAGAGGAGACAAAGTCCCTGCATTCTTTTGTACCCGGGCAGCTTGAGTTTGAACATCTGCAGACACATTAGTGAGGCCGAGGTTCTGA
Organism: Rhinatrema bivittatum; assembly: GCF_901001135.1. Taxonomy (NCBI): domain Eukaryota; kingdom Metazoa; phylum Chordata; class Amphibia; order Gymnophiona; family Rhinatrematidae; genus Rhinatrema; species Rhinatrema bivittatum. Next base: position 80,652,663 of record NC_042627.1, on the reverse strand, counting down.
AAAAAGGTTTTCAAAGCACAACACGTCCTCTCTTGACCCCACAGAATAGGTCAATAGTGATCGTCAGACTTTTAATGACATCATGCCACGCTTTTTACAACCAGCTCAGTGGATACACGCAAGGCCCACAGCTCTGCAATACTTTGCCTCGTCCAATAAAGAAAAAGACCTCTTTTTTAAAATTTAGAAAATTAGGAAGGCTGACTGACTGATAGTTTTATCTTGTTATTATTATTATTATAAGCAGAGAGAATGTAATGAAGGTGGGACATTTTTTGCTCGCTGCCATTCACTGAGCAGAGAATTTCAACGTGTTATCCACGAAGATGCCTCGATCCTTTTCCTGAGTGGTGACTCCTAATGTGGGACCTTGCATTGTGTAGCTATAATCTGGGTTACTCTTCCCTAAGTGCATCACTTTGCACTTGTCCACATCAAATTTCATTTGCCATTTTCAAGTCTAGTCTCCCAGTCTTGCAAGGGGATGGAATAGCTACTGATGCCAGTAATAGCAGTGACTATTCCCTAAGTAAACTTGATTAATAGCGGTTAATGGACTTCTCCTCCAAGAACTTATCCAATCCTTTTTTAAACCCAGCTACACTAACTGCACTAACCACATCCTCTGGCAAAAAAGTTCCAGAGCTTTATTGTGCGTTGAATGAAAAATAACTTTCTCCGATTAGTCTTAAATGTGCTACTTGCTAACTTCATGGAGTGCCCCCTAGTCCTGCTATTATCCAAAAGAGTAAATAACTGATTCACATCTACCCGTTCTAGGCCTCTCATGATTTATTTATTTATTGAATTTTATATACCGTCGTTCGGTTTCGCCATCACAACGGATTTTTAATGATTTTAATGATCTTAAACACCTCTATCATATCCCCCCCTCAGCCGTCTCTTCTCCAAGCTGAACAGCCCTAACCTCTTTAGTCTTTCCTCATAGGGGAGCTGTTCCATCCCCTTTATCATTTTGGTCGCCCATCAAATGGTCCAACTAACTTCTGTCACATTTTCTGATGGTCTGAAGGGGGAGTTCAGTGGGACGCGCCCTTCCCCTCATCCTCTCAATCCCTCTGGTCTTAGTCTTCCCACCAGTCTCTCTTTTTCAATTCCTTTACTCTGCTGTCACCTGTCCCCACCAGCGTCTCTCTCTCTCTCACCAATATCTCTCTGTCTCTCACACTCATTCTCCCTACCGCAGCCCCCCAATAACAACAGGGGCTTCCCATCCAAACCCCTGGTGCAGGTTATCCCCCGCCTCCCTGAAACGCTCTCAATTTTACCCTGCCACACTCCCCTCTTCTGTCCCCACCTCAATTTTTGCTGCAATCAGCAGCATGGAGAGGAGGGGCTAGCACAGGGCACAGAACGACTCATCTTTGTTCTGTTTTTCTGTGTGGGCTTCCTGCTCTAGGCCCTCCCTTCTCGTATTCTACTGTGGTGCTCAGTTACCATGGGGACAAGAGGGCAAGAGCTGCACTTTGCACATGAAAGAGCTGCACCTCTGATCTAGTGGAAAAAGGAGTTTGTGCAGGCTCGGACATCTTTTATTACACCAAGGTAAGAGTTATCCAAAGATGATGTGGTACATGAGCTTTGGAGATCACATGAATCCCAACATCTGAAGAAGGGACTCGTACAACTGTGAGCTCAGGTGCGTCATCTGAAGAAGAGATCCATACATATGTGAGCTCTGGTACAGCATCATCAAAGAAGGGTCTATTACACCCTAAAAGTATGACTGCACTTCTTGGCATTGAGTCCTAGTTGCCAAACCTCTGACCACTCCTTGAGCTTTCTTAGATCACTTCTCATTCTCTGTTTCTTCAGGGATGTCCACTATGTTGCAGTTCTGCGTGTCATCCACAAAAAGATACACTTTTCCTTCTAACCCTTCCATAATATCGAACGGAAGCGGACCCAGAACTGATTCTTAAGGTACTCCACTTGTCACCCTCAGAGTGACTTCCATTTACCACTATCCGCTGTCTTCTATCAGTCAACCAATTTCTAATCCATTCCATCACCTTGGGACCCAGTCCAAAGCTGTTCATTTACTCATGAGCCTCTTAAGTGGGATTATATCAAAAAGCTTTGAATTTCAGCAAAAGCTTTCGATATAGTCTGCAATAGAGTGGACACCCCCTAAAGGAGTAGAGAGAATGAAAAACAAATCTAAGGATTGGCAACTAGGATTCAGTGTTAAGAAGTGCAGAGTCATGTTTTTAGGGTGAAGTAATCCAAAGGATTGGGGGTGAGATTCTGATGTGTAGGAGAGAGACTCAGAGTATCTGAAGGTAGCAAAGCAATGTGATAAAGTGGTGACTTGGGCCAGAGAGAGGCATAACCAGCAGGAAAAAGGAGGTGATAATGCCTCTGTAAAGGTCAGTGGTGAGGCCTCACTTGGACTAATGTGTTCAGTTCTGGAGACCATACCTCGAAAGGGGCAGAGATAGAAAAGAAGCAGTTCAGAGAAAGGCAATCAAAATGGTGCGGAGTTTACAACGGAAGTCACGAGAGATGAGACATGAGCCTCTAAATATGTATACCCTATAGGAGAGGAGAGGCAGGAGGGATATGATACAGTCTTTGAAATACTTGAAGGATATTAATAATGTGCAAGAACTGAACCTTTTCTGACGCAAAGGAAGCTGCAGAACTAGGGGTCATAATATAAAACTCTAAGGGAGTAGACTCAGAAAATGTCAGGAAATATATGTTTCATGGAGAGGTGGTGAAGACAATGGTTAATGAATTCAAAAGGGTATGGGGTAAACACAGAGGTACCCAAATGGCTAGAAGAAGGAAATGAAGAAACAAGATAACCTGTGATACTTTTGAAATAACATTTCTGCATGAAGCTAACCTGCAGAAAGTAGCAATCATAACCCTAAACACCTTGGTATTTATCTGCCATCATTTGCCATGATAGCCTTATGTATATATCTGTATATTATTTATTTCTGAGACTAAATACTACCTATTTCTATGCTAGCCACTACTCTGGCTTTTCCTCCTCCCAGTTCAAGTACCCCTGTTTATTGTAACTCTCTCCCTCTCTCCTAGCCTATTGTTCACGAAGTTGTTAATTTTAATGTTATTGCACCACTGTTTATTGTAAACCGATACGATATGATTGGTATCATGAGTGTCGGTATAAAAAAGACCTAAATAAATAAATAAATAAATAATGTTAATAAGACCCTTTCTACTGTGAGTTGTGGTGCGGCAACATCTGAAAAAACAGGACCCATATGATTGTGACTGTGCATCTGATGAAGCAACCCATATGACAATGAGCTCTGGTGCATCATCTGCAGAAGGACCCAGACAACTGAGAGCTCAGGTGGCGCAGCGTCTATAGAAGAGACCCTTCCGATTGTTTAACTAGTCTTTCTGGCCTCACATTTCCCAGCCAGTCATTAGCCACAGTCATCACCGGTCGCTGCCTTTTCTATATTCTTGATGATAGATATTAGAATCTCAAGCAGTGGGCATGAGGGACCCCACTACTTTTTCAGCCAGTTCCAAACCGGTCATACCTCACCAAAAAGGTGTTACCAGTCTATGATGCACTGGAAACCCACATCCATCCACCATGAGAAAACAAACCTGTTGAAGAAAAGGAAAAGCGTCTTCCAGGACAAACTGGCAAACCTATTGAAGAGGGCTTTAAGCTAGGATCATAGGTGATGGGTGATCGAAGCCTTCAGGTAAGTAAAACATTTAATACTTTTATAGAAATGAGAAAAAAGAGCAACACCGGGAAAGCTCTGTGTATTAATGCTCATAATATGGGAAATAAAGTCCTGGATCTAGAGGCAGTCAGGGAACATTAGAATTTCCCAAACTCCATCAAGCTCGGTATCCTGTGTCCAGCAGTGGCCAATCCAGGTCACAAGTACCTGCAGGATCCCAAACAGGAGAAAGATTCCGTGCTGCTTACGACTAGGGAGGAGGTTTTTCCCAAGTCTAGCTGGTTATTAACGGTTTATGGACTTTTTTTTCCGTAGCCCCCCCTCCCCCATTTTCTTAACTCACGTTTTGCTCCTGCAAAGGTGCAGGAGCAAGTTGTGCGTGCCGGCACCTTGCCGGTGCGCGATCCCCCAGCACAGCGGCACATGGCCACTGTAGCGAGCGCCTCTAGCCCCGCCCCCTTTTAAGGCCCCGGCACTTACACGCGTCCCGGGGTTTACGCGCGTGGCCGGGCCCATTTGAAAATAGGCCCGGCGTGCATAAGGCCTGGGATTTACGCATGCCAGGGTTTTAAAATCCGGCCTATAGTCTCAGAAATTGAGTCTCTGTTTGTGCTACTGCACGCCAAGTTCTCTTTCTTCAAATCTGTATTTAATGATTTCTTCCTAGCTATTAAAGCTGATATGAAGGATGCAATCATTCTAGGTAATTTCACTCTTCATCGCGATGCCTGCCACTCTCAAGTCCTGCAAAAGATATACTATTATCCATGCAGCCATGGGTTGCACCCAACTTGTAGATATGCCCATTCACAGGTTGGGCTATATCCTTGACCTGATCTTGTACATAGTTCTTGGATGGCTTGCCATTCCTTTCCTTGTTCAGTCAATGAAGTGCCATGGTCTGACTATTTTATGATTAGCTGTTCTTTAAAGCATTTTCATCACTCCTTTCATGGACCTTTCATCCCTCATAAGGCATGCTGATGACCTCCAACCAACTCTGCCCAGCTTGGTGCCCAATGATTGCTTAGTCTTTGTGTATCTGATGAAAAGAATGCTGATGCAGATAGTCTGTTAGAGCTTTGGCGCTCTTCCCTTCACAGGATCTTAGATTCATTGGCTTCCATGAAATCATTCTGTATCAGATGCCATAATCACGTGCCATGGCTTTCCATTGAATTGCGAACTAAAAAAGGGAACTGGCAGGGTGAATGCCTGTGGTGAAAGAGCAAGAGATGGCCCTTTCAGATTACCATGCTAGCTTAGTCTATTGACCAGGCTAAGAGTCCATGGTACTCTACCTGTTTGAACTCTGCTGCCTCTCAACCACGTGAACTCTTTCAAATACTTTGATTACTCTCCATGACTCAGCCTGAATGTCCTTTAGCTGCCTCTAAAGCTCCATGTGAAGAAGTTGCTTTATTTTTTTTTAATAAGACAGTACAGGTAATGAACTTCATCTCTTAGCATGCTCCTTACGTAGTTCAGCAACAAGTCTCAGCCTCATGGGATACCTTTACTCCAACTTCATCATCCAAAGTAGCTTCTATTCTTGGTAAGATGAAAGACTCTTTGTATCCTTAATTCTTGCTCAACTGCTTTGATTAAAATTTTGCAAAATGACATTAGCACATTCATTGCCAAATTAGTCAATGCATCACTTTCTGCAGGCTACTTGCCACCCCTGCTAAAATTTGACGCTGTCCGTCCCTTACTAAAAAATTCAAACAAACTCAGGGGATCTCACTAGCTGTCACCCAATTTCTTCCCTGCCTTTACTTACAAAGATTATCAAGATTTCCTTTACACAGTTGTAGGAATATTTGGATGCTCATTATCTTCTAGTCTGTCCTCAGTTTGGTTTCCATTCCTTCCATCATACTGAAACTTTACTACTGAATTTCTTCAATACTATTTGACACAATTTTGACTCTGGGAAGAAGTTTTTCCTTGTTTTATTAGACATATCATCAGCATTCAACACTATTAATCATGCTATACTGCTTGATTGCTTAGGGTCTTTGGGTGTATCTTCCACCATGATGGCTTGGTTCTTGTCATATCTTTCTAACTGCTTTTTTCAGGTCACAATTGGTAATGCATTATCTGATCCTTATCCTCTGCAAACAGGAGTCCCTCAGGTCTCCTCACTTTCAGCAATGCTGTTCAACATTTATTGGCTCCTCATTGCCCACTTCTTTTTACTTTGGATGTTTTATTCAAGTTGTACCCAGATGACATACAATTGTTTTTTCCTCTCTCTTCCACCTTCAGTTCCGCAATGCATAAACTATCTAGCTATTTGACTCAGGTGAGAGGTTGGCTTTCTGACAACAGACCAGCATTAAACATCAAGACGACAGGAATCTTGTTGTTAACCTACACAGCCCCAGACAATGTACCATCTTGTTTTGTTTTTGAGGAACATTCCATCCTAATTAGTCTACAAGTCCGTAATTTGGGAATCCTTGTGGATTCATCACTGTCAATGTGCCTCGCATATTAATTCCTTAGTGAGAAATTCTTGTTTTAAAATGCGTATGTTGCGGGCACTAAAACCTTTTCTTGAGCACTCTGAGCTGTGGACAGTAACGAGCACTTATTCTCTTCCTGCTTGATTACTGCAGTTCTTTGTTATTGGGCATGCCAGCTTCCTCCTTAGAGCATTACAGCTGATGCAAAATTCTGTAGCAAGGCTGATTTCAGGAGCCTCATTACATGATCTCATCTTGTCAATTTTGGCCAACCTGCATTGGTTACCTGTAGTTTGGTGGGTGTGCTTTAAGACCCTTGTCATAATTTTTTAAGGCCCTCCATACTCTTACTCTCCCTTGTATTACCTCTGCAGTTAAAAGATATTGTCCCACATGATCACTTTGCTCATCCTCAGAACATCTCCTAGTTATTCCTTCACTCAAACAGGGACATTTTCTTGAGTCCAGAGAGCGAATTTTCAACTTAGCTGGCCCAGTCTTATGGAATGAGTTACCAGAGACCATTAGGGTCGAAGATGACTTGCTTCGGCTGAGAAAGATGCTAAAGACACATCTGTTCACACTTTCTTTCTCTGATTGATGTTGCACATAGTATTTCTGGACTATATGTGCCCGGCTAGCAGCTTAATATGATTCTGTTCCTTTGTTTTGCTGTATATTGTGGGTTCAACTGCTGTTCTATGTTTGCTGTTGTGTTACCTTATTGTGACAGATTTGCTTATTTTGTGTATGTACTGTTTAAATCTGCTGAGAATTGTAAATTAGCAGACTATAAATATTTTAAAATAAATAAACTCTTGGATACCCATCCTCGGTGCAAGATGATAATGCATCACCTAGAGAAGCAGGTCCTAGCTAAAGAATTACTTTCTGCTACACAATGGTGATGTTCTCCTTCCAATGCAATCCAACTGACCTTGCTCCTTCAAGGCTGCACAATCCTGAGGGAGTACTTAGAGCAGAAGGTGATTTTGCTGGTGATTGAAGATAATTTATAAGTATTGATATTTTGGGAAATTTTGTAACTTAAAGCATGGGGCAGAAAAGATAGTCTCTGTGTTAGATTTAATATAGAAAGCTAGGTAAGTTTTTAGTGTGTGTTGGATCTAATAGAGAAAGCTAGGTACATTCTTGTGCATTTCAGAATTAATAGAGAAAGCTAAGTAAATTCTTCATCTGTATTCGATTTAATAGAGAAAGTTAGGTAAATTCTTAGTGTGTGTTAAATCTAATACAGCAAGTTAGGTTAACATTCTAAAAATCAAGAAATGTGTTTGGTGTTGGGTGAAAGGGAAAGAAGACACTAAGAATTTATCTAGCTTTCTCCAGGAAAAATGTCTTAAAATGGGGGCGAACCTCAAGGAGTCATTAGCTGGATGGAAAAATCTAAGGGAAGCAGAATTGCAGTGGGCAAAACTAAAAGCAGATATTGTAAAGGCAATTAAACATTCGGTTAAAAAAGTAAATAAAGGTAAGAAGAAAAAGAGGCTGCTATAGTTTTCTAAAGAAATAGATGAAAAGGTAAGAAAAAAAGTTTAGTGCTCATAAACTACAAGAAATTGCAGAAAGAGGAAAGCAGGCAACGAATTTTTGAAAAGGTAACAGAAGGTGGGAAAATAGAGCAAAAATGCAACTGGAAGTGAAAATAGCAACTACAGTAAAACAGAATCACAAAATATGTTAGTAATAAGAGGATGTGTGAGACTTGAAGGGGAGGGATATGGAGAGATTGATGAGGAAAAAGCAGAATTGCTCAACACATTTTTCAGTTTGGTATTCATTGAGGAATGGTCAAGAACAGGACCACAGAAAATAGGCACAAATAGGACTGGAAGCAAGGTAAACTTCGATTTTCAGAAATGTGTGTACAAGGAGAACTAACTAAACTTAAAGTAGATAAAGCCATGAACCCGGATGAGATACATCTGAGGGTATTAAAAGGACTTTAGAGAAGCTTTGGCAGCTCCGCTGGTGACCTTTCCAATGCTTCTTAAGAGTCGGGAGTAGTTCCGTAGGACCGGAGACGGGCAGATGTGGTTCCTCTTCATAAAAGTGGAAGGAAGAGGCTGGGGACTACAGGCTAGTTAGTCCGACCTCCGTGGCGAATAAATGAATGAATTTGCTGCTAAAACAGAGGATGGTGCAGTTTCTAGAATGCAACAGATCAGAAGGTGCATGGCAGAATTTATTAATTTTTATTTACAAATTCTTAATATTCTGGATTCTTACCAAACAATTGTTCAAGGCGGATTACAGCATATAAAAAAATATCTAAAACAACAAAACTAAAATGCATAGCATAAAACATCATTTAAAAGCATGATTTTATCAGAGGTAGGTCTTGTCAGACAAATTTGATCAATTTCTTTGACTAAGAGACCAGATAGTTGGATCAGGGGAGAGCATTAGACGTAATATATTTGGATTCCAATAAGGCCTTCGTCATGGTTCTGCATGGGTGACTTATAAATAAACTAAGTACACTTGGTGTGGGCTTAAAGATGAATGACTGGGTTATAAATTGGTTGAGTGGGAAATGACGAAGGGTAGTGGTAAATGGAGCTCACGCCAAGGAAAGGGGCGTGGTATGATGGACAAGAACTTTTCAGCATTTTTGGAAGTGATATCACGGAAGCACTATCGGGAAAGGTTTGTATTTTTGCGGATGATAAAATCTGCCACAGCGAAGACAGCCAAGAAAGTGTGGAAAACATGAGAAAGAATCTAGTGAAGCCTGAGGAACGGTCTAGATCCTGGCAGCTAAGATTAAATGCTAAAAAATGCAGTCATGTATTTAGGGAGCAATACAATCTGAGGGATGAAATTCTTCTATGCATGAAACAAAACTGTGTACAATACTGGAGACCACGCCTTCAAAAGGATATAAACAGAATGGAGTCGGTCCAGAGGGAGGCTACTAAAATTGCCAGTGATCTGCACTGTACGCATAAGGGGATAGACTTAAAGAGCTAAACATGTATATCCTAGAGGAAATGAAAAATAGGGGAGATATGATAGAGACTTTATTTATTTGAGCATTTTATATACCGTCATTCCTAATAAAGATCCCAACGGTTCACAAGAGACATTCATAGATCATGGCTATTCGATAGTTTGATGAGACATTCATAATATGGGTCTATACATTCATAGGGTCAGATCAATACATTCATGACTCAGGATGATACTTGAAAGAGGAATAGTAGATGACATGGTGAGAAAAGGCGTAGTACATGATGAACAGTATGCATAAATAATTGTTCTTCACTTTAGGTTGAGTGTATCTGAGCGAGAATTCTTTGATAATGTAATTGTTTAGTTCATTGTCAATTTAGAGACTCCTTTCTTCTTATTGAGTTAGGTTAGGTTGTATGCGTTTTTGAAGAGCCATGTTTTTAGCTCCTCTTTGAATTTCTTTTTGTCTGGGATCAGTCAAACTATCAACTATCAAACTATCAACTATCAAACTATCAACTGGGATAGTTGATGTTTTACTGGTTTCCGGTTCCTTTTCTTTGCTAATTCTCTGTTCCTATGCAACCCCTTCCCAATACCTGTTTATTGAATTTCCACCTGCCGTTCTGCTGTAAACCAATATGATGTCGCTACTAATATCGGTATAAAAAAGTTTATAAATAAATAAATAAATAAATCAGTCAGTCATAGCCTTCCAGGTAGGGTGTTCCACAGATTTGGTCCGGCAATGGAAAAGGCACGATCCCTTACCTGTGTCAGGTGTGAGCTTCATATGTTGGGGACGGAGAGTAATCCCTTATTTTGAGATCTTAATGATTATTGGGGATTGTAAGGTTGTAATGATATGCCACTCATATCGGTGTCATTTGAGTGAATGATGTTAAATATTAAAATTAGTACTTTAAATTGGATTTGGAAGTGAACTGGGTAACCAGTGTAATGATGTTAGTGCTGGAGAAAT